>NW_020229219.1:572803-697225 GCF_003227725.1 Camponotus floridanus | reverse complement strand
GGTATGTGTGTGATTTAACCATTATAATCCAATAATAGCATAAATATTAACCTTTTCCAATAAGATCTGATTCAATGCTTCTGCCATCCATTGTAACACTCGTCCAACCACATTCCAATGGCGATAATTTTATTTGCATTGGTCTGGTCTGACTTTGTGGTAATTCCATAAGTTTTTGCTTTCTTTCAAGATTTAGAAGCAATTTTTGCTGTTGAATTAATTCTTTTCCTCTAAACACAGGAGTGTTTAGACCAGGTAATTGTATCGGAATTTTTCCCATGCCAATAATTTGCTCCTTATTTAGGTCACTCTTTTACTACTCTTCTTGCTCTACCTCTGCGTCTTCCTGCATTACTGATACTTGTCACACCCTTTCATAATTCATCTTCAGGTCCTATAGAACAAAAGCACAGTGAAATACAAACTATTTTCTACTGTAAATATAAACTATTATCAAAATGCTACATCCATAAAAGTTCTACTTACTATTCGCAAAGAACATAGAGCTTCTCACATTATTTAATAAAGTGACTATTTTTAATAAACTAGTGTGAATGACTGACAAGCAATAAATTAAACAATATTAAACAATAATATATACCTGAAAAAAATTTCATAATTTTATTAGAATTAAATTGATAAATTAATTTTAAATACATATTATATGTTAATTACATATAATGATTTAGAGACAATGATATATTTCATTTGCGTTACCATTGTTTACAGATTAAACATTTTTATCAAATTATTTACAACTCTACAAATATGTAGCATACGACAAGCCATTTTTAAAATCTATAAAACAAACAACAAAATTGTTCATAGTTTTCACTGTTTTGTTATAGTCTGCTTTTAGGCGATCTCTGAAAGCAATGCATCCTATAAACAAAAAATATAAATATGAACTACGTAGTCAAATCTACGAATGTTTTCAATGGGTAACATAATTTCGGATTGTATTCCATGCCTCGTACACGAAATGTCGATAACATAAGTAACGCAAAACGTTTGTATATATTAAATAAATTTGTAATATAAGTTTTGTGATCTCTCTCTCTCTATCTATTTATCTATCTATCTATCTATCTATCTATCTATCAAGTATAATTATTAAAATATATTACCCGATATTATATTATATTATATATTAATCACACATTATCTATCATCACCATCGCCATTATTATATGTAATTTAATATATACTACCGTTTAATTAAAAAAATATTTGCCTCAATTAATTTCAATCAGAAAGAAGAATAAGAAACATCATAGATCACTTGGGTAATTCCTAAAGGCAATACGCCCTCTGAAATAAAAACGTGGACATGAACTACGTAGCTAAATCATGAATGTTTTCAGTAGGTAACATTATTTTGGTTATACATATTTTATTATTGTTCCGTCGGTAACACAAGTATCGATAATGCAAAACGCTAAATTTTTAATACAAATCTAAAGTTTTGGGTGGTCTTTCTCTCCCTGTATTAATAATTTAATTAATTATTAATATATTCCTTGATACAATATATTAATCACACATCATCCATCATCACCATCGCCACCGCCATTTTTACGTGATCTTTATCACAACGGTTTATCATTGAAAATAAATTATAACACAAAAAATATTCTAGTTTATTTTTAAATATTATTTTTAAATATTAAATAATATAAGTATTAAAATTAAAATAAAAAATTGGCTCAAATAATAATAATTAAAAATTAACTAAACAATTGATAACTAAGAGCCAATAAAAAGCGCGATAACTGGAGCACAAGAAAAATCCTTTCTCTTTTAATTATTAATATATTTCAAATTATTAGTATATTTCAAATTACTCGTCACAATACATACAATAAATACGAACGTTTCGGATTATCTTTTAATCTATCTTCAACGTGACATTAATATTATTACACATTCGAAAATATTAGACAGTGACATATGAAAAATTATATAAATCAGATGCAGATAGCATTTGTAATATCTGCATGCCGATTATGAAACGATTTATATAATTTCATATTTATTCATATTTATATAATTTTATATGTTATTGTCTAATATTTTTTAATGAGTAATATAATGATACGCTGTTAAATTTCTTTTCTAGATGCGATCGCGATCAACACCGAAAATTATTTATTATAACTATATGATTAACTAACTTTTATAAATAACACATAATTAATATCTATATACATAAATCGCGACAAAAATTCTCTATCGCATTTAATCGTAATTTATTCATTTAATCAACTAAGAATTATAGTAACAGAAATCTAAAATAATAAATTATTATTTCGATATGAAATCGATTTTTACGAGCAGAAATTATTTCTTTAGTATTTATAGATATTTATAGAGTCAAATACAATATATCTGCGATGCTTTATTTTTCAATCATTGAAATATTTGAATTGTGAGAACGCACAATAAAATAATTGAATCATGAATCTAAACATAATGAAAGACTCCATACATCAATCTTTTAATAAATAATCCTATAATTAAAAAATCTATGTAATCTAAAATACCTTTATATACTTAAATATATTCCATATATACATATATGTATATATTAAAATACGTAAAATATTTCGATGACGAACAAACAATAACGAACTTGGTGCCGTAATAGCGCGCTAATGTTTATATGCTATAGTCTTGAAAAATGTTTCGAAAAAAATAATAATAACACGGTCTTTCGGACTAACTTTTTCGGTTCTATTATTATTCGCGCGTCGACACTCAAAGAGTAAAGTAGTGGTATACAAGACGCTCCGTTAAATCCTTTTCTAGACGCGATCGCGATCAATATCGAAAAATTATTTGCTGTATTTATTATATTATATTATAATATAAAATATAATATAATATAATACAATATATTTCGATATGACGAACGAACAATAACACGGCGTTCAACCTTGACGTAAACAATAGCGCGCTAGTCATACGGTCTTAGTATCATTCACAAAGCGACACTCAAGCAGTAAAGATCGTAGTGCGAAATATGTCGTATATTCTTATATGTTTATATGTCATAGCTTGAAAAATGTTTCGGTACAAAAATAATAATAACACGGTCTTTTGGATTAATTTGTTCGGTTCTATTATCATTCGCGCGATGACACTCAAAGAGTAAAGTAGTAGTACAAGACGCTCCGTTAAATTCTTTTCTAGACGCGATCGCGATCAATATCGAAAAATTATTTGCTGTATTAAAATATGTAAAATATAATATAATATAATATAATATAATATAATATAATATAATATAATATAATATAATATGATATAATATAATAAAAATACGTATTGTTTACGCCAAGATTGATATTATTATCTGTTTGTCATCGAAATATCCTACGTACGTTAACATATTTATATTACCTTATATTGTAATATAAAATATAATACAATATATTTCGATATGACGAACGAACAATAACACGGCATTCGATTTTGACGTAAACAATAGCGCGCTAGTCGTACAACATATGGCCTTCGTATCATTCATAAAGCGACACTCGAGCAATAAAGATCGTAGTGCGAAATACGTCGTATATTCTTAAATTAATTATTAATTAAACGATTATTGTATCATGACTTTCAATTATATTAAACTTTCGACTATAATCGTATTAATATACATGTATTGCATATATATATATATATATATATATATATATATATATATATATCAATAATGAAAACAACAAATTCATTACGCGTAATAATTAGTTTTACAAAATGAATTATTTTGAGTTTTATAAAGAAGATTTATAATTATATATCTATTAATTATATATTATATTATATATAAAATTATATATAATATAACCCTCCCACGGGGTACACCTTGTCGCGGTGGAGGGCTTAGTACTTGGATGGTGCCTTGAAGTTTATTTTAAATTTTTTAATTTAGAATAAATCTCAAGGAGCCTGAAGAGGAAGCTAAGTACCCTTTCGCGTCGTCGGTGCCGTCAACGTGTCGCGGACGGCGGCGTCTCGTTACCGCGTTTTCGCGTTTAGCTTTTTCGCGTCATCGCGTTATCGCGTTTTCGCGTTGGACTTTGTCGCAATCCTACTTTCACAAGTGAAACGGGATTTTCGCTCGTATCGAAACCGGAGTGCCGTTTAAAGTATATATATATTAAATATATACATCGCGCGACAAAACAGAAAATTTTTAATCGTATCGAATAGTGCGGGAGTGCCGTTCAGTATCGCGCGTAAAAGTGCAAAAATAGCAATATAAAAATATCGCTCGTGAGTGCGGGAGTGCCGTTAAGTATCGCGCGTTTAATTGAGAGGAGGAGGAGGCCTAGGAGAGGCATCAGGCTCCGGCAGAGCAACCGTCTGGTAAATAGTTTATTTATTTGCAATTATATATATATATATATATATATATATATATATAAATTAAATATTGAATATATTTATTATAATTTAAATTAAGCAATTAATCGTAATTTGATTTTTTTATTCATATGATTTAAATACGAATTTAAAAAAAAAAGATTTTTATATAAAATTTATAATCTTGTAAAGGTTTTATAAAGTTATTCAAGAATTATTAGTAATATTATATTTTATTAATCTGCTATTATTATATGCGTCGGATATAAAATTCAATGCATACAATAATTTTTAAAATATTAATTATTTTGAACATTATTACAATTTAGATCTTCTATTTGTATGTTATAGATCGACGCAACAACCCAGATGATCTGAGAGGAGGAGCAGGCCTAGGAGAGGCATCCTGCACCAGCGGAACAACCTGATGGTGAATATTATTATTTATATTAATTGTATATAAATGAATTAATTAATTTATTAATTTGATTTATGTGAATGTTTTAAACAAGAAAAAATTGGGAAAATTTTTGTAATATTTCTTTCTATATAATTCTTTCTAAAGGTTCTACTTGAAAAAATTAATTAATTATAAAATTATTTTATATTTATATATCTATTTATAATTGCGTACATCGGATATAAAATTCAATGAGTCCAATAATAATTTCTTAAAATATTAATTATTTTAAACATTGATGTAATTTGCATTTTATATTTGTATGTTACAGACAACGTAGCTTCAATATCAATTCCGCTGTTGCGCATCAGTGCCGGTAAGTGACAACCTTTTATTTTGAAGCAAAGGATTTATAAATGCATGAAGAAATCCATTGCTTCTAACTCTCCGTTGGCGGGACAATACGCGAATAAAAATTAAAGTAAAGGAAAAATATTTTTAATAAAGATAGATGATATTTTTATTGCAATTGTATGATGGACATACATGAAATATACTAAAATTCTATTATATATCGGTCTCTATAAAAAACAATTTTATAAAAATATAGATTTTTAATCGATAAATATTTAATCTATAAAATAGAGATATTTCTAACCAATCTGCCAACCGAGAGTTAAAATGCATGCTTTTTATCTTTTATGCATGATAATTTATAATACTATATTATTATATACTTGCAATTTTTGACGACTGAATAATGTACGTTAAAGAAACGATCATAATATCGCATGATCGTTTTTGAAATAAATAGTCGTCAGAATGAATGGCCAGAAGTGGAGACAACTGGCCTGAAAAATATGGTCAATATTGGCCAAAAGATGTGTTACGCGGTTAAGGCTCTTTAAATTTTATCGCGAATTTCCGATTAGGGCTCCCCAAATTGCACCTTATCGCGAATTTTTGCTGGTGTAAGCCAGCAAGTAAGGCGGCTAGGGCTGTTAGGACTGCTAGGACTGTTAGGTTTGTTAGGGTTATTAGGGAATATAAAAATTTATTTTCAGAGAAAAAAAACATAAATATAATTAAAAAAAGAAATATATATATATATATATATATATATATATATATATATTGCGTCGTCGACTTTTCGTCGTTGGTGCCGTCAACGTGTCGCGGATGGCGGCGTCTCATTATCGCGTTTTCGCGTTTAGCTTTTTCGCGTCATCGCGTTATCGCGTTTTCGCGTTGGACTTTCTCGCAATCCCACTTTCACAAGTGAAACGGGATTTTCGCTCGTACCGAAACGGGAGTGCCGTTTAAAGTATATATATATTAAATATATACATCGCGCGACAAAACAGAAAATTTTTAATCGTATCGAATAATGCGGGAGTGCCGTTCAGTATCGCGCGTAAAAGTGCGAAAATAGCGATATAAAAATATCGCTCGTGAGTGCGGGAGTGCCATTAAGTATCGCGCGTCTAACTAAGAGGAGGAGGAGGCCTAGGAGAGGCATCAGGCTCCGGCAGAGCAACCTTCTGGTAAGCAATTTATTTATTTGTAATTATATATTAAATATTAAATATATTTATTATAATTTAAATCAAACAATTAATTGCAACAATTAATTTGATTTGTTTATTTATATGATTTAAATAAGAGAGAAAAAGATTTTTAAATAAAAGCTATAATCTCTTGTAAAGATATAAGCTTTTATAAAATTATTAAAGAATTATTAATAATGTTTTTCTTTAATTTATAGAATTATTTTATGAATCTACTTATTATTATATGGATTGAATATAAGATACACAATACATACAATAATAATTCTTTGAAATATTAATTTTTTTGGACGTTATTATAATTTGGATTTTCTATGTGTATGTTATAGATGTAACCAACCCAGATGATCTGAGAGGAGGAGCAGGCCTAGGAAAGGCATCTTGCACCAGCGGAACAACCTGATGGTGAGTATTATTATTTATATTAATTTTATATAAATAAATAAATTAATTAATTTGATTTATATAAATGATTTAAACATGAAAAAATTGGACGAATTTTTATAATAATTCTTTCTATAAAAGTTTCGACTTAAAAAAAATTAATTACTTATAAAATTATTTCATATTTATACATCTATTTATAATTGCGTACGGATATAAAATTCAATGAGTCCAATAATAATTTCTTAAAATATTAATTATTTTGACAATTGATATAATTTGCATTTTATAATTGTATGTTACAGACAACATAGCTTCAATATCAATTCCGCTGTTGCGCATCAGTGCCGGTAAGTGACAACTTTTTATTTTGAAGCAAAGGATTTGTAAATGCATGAAGAAATCCGTTGCTTCTAACTCTTGATTGGCGGGACAATACGTATAAAAATTAAAGTAAAAAAAAAAATATATTAAAAAAAAAAAAAAAAAATAAAAGAAAAAATATTTTTAAAATGACAATAGATATAGACATGAAATATTTATTTCCATTATATATATATTGGCCTTTACAAAACGATTTTAAAAATAGATTTTTAATTTCTAAATATTTAATCTAAAAAATAAAGATATTTATAAGCAACCCGCCGACCGAGAGTTAAAATGCATGCTAATTATATTTTATGCATGATAATTTATTTGGCGATTTCTGACGACTGAATGACGTACGTTAAAATACGATCATAATATCGTACGATCGTAAACAAATAGTCGTCAAAATGAATATAGCCAGAAGCAGAGATAACTGGCTTGGAAAATACATCAATATTGGCAATATTGACCAAAAGATGTGTTGCGCCGCTAAGACTTCCTTTTATCGCGAATTTCCGGTTAGGGCTTCCTAAATTTTTCATTATCGCGGATTTCTAATTAGGGTTGCCCAAATTTTACTTGATCGTGAATTTCTGCTGGCGTAAGCCAGCAAGTAGGGTGGCTAGGTCTTTGTTAGGTCTGTTAGGGCTGTTAGGACTGTTAGGTTTGTTAAGCCTATTAGGTTTGTTAGGGCTATTAAAGCATATAAAAATTAAATTTATTTTCAAGAAAAAAAAAAATAAAAATATGTTATTTTTAGGGGTCTGTATTAGGCTTGTTAGGGCTATTAGGTCTGTTAGGGTTGTTAAGATTGTTAGGGCTATTAGGGCATATAAAAATTAAATATATATATAATTTATTTCATATAAAATTAAATAAATTATATATAAAGAATTGAAATTAATTATAAAACTATAAATAATTAAAAAAACTATAAATAAAAATAAAAAAATTAATGGAAAATGTAAAAAATGTAACTTAAATACATAATGTACATTTAAGTTGCATTTTATTATACGTATAACATGTACTAAATTTAATATTTTATTTTTTGTAAATTGTATTAATGTTTTATTTTATCACTAAAAATTGTATTTTTTTTTTAAATTATACAATTTTAAATTCAAAGGTGAATGTTATTAGTATCTAATATGATAATATTTATTTGATAAAATATTGAGAGACAAAAGTAATTCAATTTAAATAATTTTTTTTTCTAACTTATTTGAAATCATATACATTGATTATCATTGAATAATCGTTTTAAATAATAAAAATTTTGCAATTTTCTTATGTTGAGAATATTGATACTAATAGCATCAATTATTAAATTGTAATTAACATTATAATTATATCTATAAATTGTAATTATATTATTTTTTATTTTTCATAATTTTCTTTGCAATTGTATAGAAATTATAATCTAGTTGTAATAATGTAAAAGAAATCTATTGTACATTACACGAAATTAGGTGAATACGTACAATAACAAAATTTGTTTAATTAACACATTTGATATATTTTATTTGAATACTTTTATTGCAAAATTATTCAAATATTTGGATAGCTTATTTTTTATACTAAAAGATTATTAATAAATTCGAGAAACTTTCGTAATCGCGCAAATACCGTAAAAAAATTTTTTTTACATAATATAAAGGTTATTAAATAAAAGTGAATCAAGAAAAACACGATGTTAATCCAATAATTAGATATTAGCTTTTTACGTAAAATTTGTCGTTTTTTTAATATTATAGAAAACACAAGTATATTCGAAAATAAAATATTACGAAATATTAAACATTATCAATCATGCGGAAATTAAAATCTGTAAAACAAAATAATTTTCTTTGATTATCGTTTTTAATTTAATGTATTTCGAGAATTTCGCATCGCGTTAAATATTTATAGATTACGATTTATTGATTTACGATTTTATAATAAATTATATTGCAAACAATTGCGTTCTTTTCACGTTTTTGGATGTGATCGCTGTCTCGACGAAGAAGCCTTATCGCTGTCCCTCATGTCAGGTGGACGCTAGCAAATGCGCGGTTTATACTGGCGGAGAATCGAAACGATTTTCATTGCGGAAAGTTATTTCTCGCCGGTTTTTGTGAGATCTATCCGCAACGCTTAGTTCGGTGCCTCATTGAAAATTGAAAGTTTCATTACAGAGTAGGAATTAAACCCAGGTTTTCGTGGCGGTTCCTGGAAACAATGTTTTGGCAGTGATTTAACGACAATCACCGTACATTGTTTGAAATCGAATTACAAAATTCATTATACTTTGAGAGAAGATATATTTTCTCTTTTTGTTAAAAATGTTCTTCCATTAATATCCTCCTATTAATATCACTATTATTTTAATAATGAAAATAATAATTCAAAAATGGATATAATAGATAAAATTCACTTTTTCAAATATAAATTTAATTTAATAAGTTTTTGCGCAAACTTTTTTGTGCAAAATTTTTATTATTTGAAAAATTATGGTTACAAACAAGTATATTTTATTAATTAATTTTGAATTAATTTTATTTTTGGTCTCTTTTAAGAAACCACTTGCAGGAATTACTGGATGCTCCTTACTATCTTATGTATATTATAATTAGTTTATTTTAGATAAGAGTGTACATATAATAAAATACATGTGCGTAAATTGTGACATATTTGAAAAACTATTTTTTAATATTATTCTTAATAATATATTAGGAATGCATGATATAATATAAAATGTGTGATTAATTAAAAAATTCGAGACAAATCGAATGGGTACTCTGATGTCAGTAAGATATCTGCAAATTATTGTTACGTGCTAAGTCTTAACTGTTAAATGCAACAGAAAAATTAATTTCTTGATAATCTTTCATTTGATGTTGCTAAATATTCAAGTTGAATTTTTTTTTAATCTTGCTGTCATCAGATTTGATTTGTCTCGAATTTTGAGCAAATTTGGTACCCTAAAATTATTATTATTCACACATTTAATCAAGCAACGATAAAAGCGCATGTATTTCATTTTACCTTTAAATATATTTGATTGTAACATGTATATAAAAACTATTATATCCAGTCATTTTTTAGTAAAAAGAAAAGATTTCTTAAAATGGAAGAAGATGTTTTTTTATGTGAATTTGAATATTATATATTGAAAATGATAAGAAGGGTAACAGTCGTTAATCCGCTGCCGAAATCGCTGTTATCGGGAGCAGTCAGGAAGATCAGGGTTTCGTTCTTTCTTGTAGAGAAGCTTCTGATGTTTAATGAATCACTTAACTATTCATTGTGGATCGATTTCGCGAGATCCGAAATAGAAGAAATAAGACAAATTGAAGTCGCTTCCCACTGTTAGGATCGTTCTTCTCTCTGTCAGATATTAACCAGCGTGTCACTTGGCAGAGGGATTTTGATCTGGTCTAATCGTTGGGCCAGTTATTCTTCATTGAGCGTGGCGATAACGCGATTTTAAGGAACATTAAAGTTTAGCCTGTTTGCAATTGTCCGCGGAACAAGATATATTTTTTATTTTTAATCACAAAATTTACATGAAATTGTATATGAAATTGTATTTGAAAAGAAATCGAGTATTACATTCTGAATACGCGTTTGGTTTTTTACGTCATATATTATAATTGCAGATTCCTCGTATATTATAATTGCAGATCATATAAAATGCGCCTGTAATGTCGCAATCTATTTATTATCATACAAAACGATAATAATTATATTGCGTGTGCGCACGTTGTATTCCGATTATAGAAATTATATGTATTGTGATTAAATATTATTATCAATTTATTCATCATATACATTCGTGAAATGTAAATCGCGATTTTTTCTTTAATTTAATCAAAGCTCAATTTATCTTTTCGCGATAATATTGTAGAAAAGAAAACCTTTTACAAAATGCATTAAAATTCCGGGTACTCTTTCTTAATTGAAAGACATAATCGATAAATTTATTAATGATTCTTTTGGTTGCGATAGATTATCAGCGCTACATCAATCTAAAAATTTCTAATAAATTTTACATTGTACGCATTTCTGATATTTTCGTGTAATATAATAAAATACTCAATGTAAAATTGTATATATTAACTATTTTATGTATAATGTATTATGAATTATGTATATTTTATTTTATTGTTATTGTTATACATTATACACTTTCAATTTAATTGTATTATTATATATTAAATTAATTTTGTAATTTATATTTTATAACTCTTTATATTATATTTCGAGTTAACATATAGTCAAAATAAAATATTATGTATCAAGTTATACAATTATGGAAATTATAACAAAACTATGTGGAAAAGTTATTTATAACACTCACAAAGAGAGAGAGAGAGAGAGAGAGAGAGAGAGAGAGAGAGAGAGAGAGAGAGAGAGAAATGGAAAATATATCTCCATTTTCCGAAAAATGGTTTTATTCTCCGAAATTTCCTTTTTCTTTCTTTCTATATACATAATATTATTGTTAAGTCCAAGCGTATATGTTGATGCTTTCAATATCATTATCCATATATTATTGATAATATTTGAATACATTTGAATACACATATATTTATTTGATGTTGATAGCACCACCAATTTATAAATTGTATTATAATTATAATAAATATTTTGTAATATATTTTTATATGACTGCGAGCTATGTAATTATACACTATAATATTTTATAATTATATAATATATATTTTATAAATTCTTTGTATTATATTTTCTATTTGGAAAGTTTGAAAAATCTACACTATTAAAAGAAAATAAAATAAAATTTTACCTCCTCGATTGTATCTCCACCTTAACGAAGGCATTTGCCGGGTGAGGAGGTTTGAGTACTCTAATGAACCTAAGAGCTATGCCGGCGGTAACGTAGGCCAGTATTCATATATAATCTGTTCTTATGTTTAAAATTATCTTAGATTGTATCTTAAAATTTTATTTAGTCAATGAAGTGGTCACAGTATTTTCTTTGACTGAAGACGGCCTTAAATATAAAAACAGACTATGAATATTAGCTGTAGTTATCAGTAGGGTCACCCATGCCGGACAGGTCGAAGGGGAAGAGTCTGACTAAGAGAGATACACAAAAATTACATAAATTATATGTATTATAATAATATACAATAATAATATATAATATATAAATTATATATCATTAATCATATATATAAATTATGTATGTTATATTAATATTTTTGAATAAATTGGAAGCAAAAAGAAATAGTAATCGGAAGAATAGAGAAAAGTCGCTTCAGTGAATTGAATATTTTTTAAGAATGCCTGAAGATAAATAACTATGGAAGATATTCCAACAAACATCAAGAAGGAGGAAATGCATGTGCCTATTATCTTAGGAATGCGACAGTATAACAATCGAAAGATTCGAAGAAGAGGATAGCGTTAAGTAAAAATTATATAGTAATAATTAAGAACGAAAAAATAGCTTGCAATTATATAAAATCTGCTAATATTAATTATATTTTATAATTGTTATATTTTACAATTTAGTATTAGGGTATAGGTATTAAGTATTCAAATATTTTGCTGTTATGGAAACTGCAATAAAATAATATAAAACATGTTTGTGTGTTATATAGAGGGGAATATATAATTTCATTAATCTACAGAATACTAATTACGTTCAAAAAGATTAAATAAATTATAAAAGATTGAATTATTATTTTGTGGACATTTAAAATCGTTAATTATTACAGATAACGAAAAGTTCTTGAGGTTATTGAAAGAGAGAGCAAAAGTAAATAAAGAGCAAGCCAGATGACATATAATACATATATCATCAAAAAAGTTTTGAAGTCTTTTACATGATACTTCTTTTACTTAATATTATAATTTTTTGCAAGCATTATCTTATCATAAAAAATAAACTGCATTGTATTCGTTTACAATTAATAGAATGTAAATATCCTATAAAGTAAAAACTGAAACTTTTATTTTTTATTTTATTAGTTTAAAATTTTATTTTTATTCATTTTTAATAGAATAATAAGAATTTTACAATTAAATGACATCAAACAGGACATAAATCGGATGTATTTTATTGTTAAATATGTAATAAAAAAATTTTTATTATTAGACTAAATTATAAATTATTATTTACGTCGTGTTTAATGTCATTTTAAATCGCAAAAATCTCACTAATTCTTTAAAATTAAATAAAAATAACTTTTTTAAAATTAAATAAAAATAAAATTTCAAACCAATAAAATAAAAAATAAAGGTTTCAGTTTATATTTTATAGGATATTTACATTCTCGTGAGTTATTAATGGATAGAAGAAGCAAGAAAATCGATTGTAAGCGACTTCGAAATTTTTCGATGATAGATCAAGTGCTTTGCGAAAATATTAAAAATGTGTACTATACATCGGAAAGAAAGGAGAAAAGAGAGAGAGAGAGAGAAAGATCACAAAACTTATTTATATTGGAAATTTATTTAATATACATAAGCGTATTGTGTTCTTCGTATTATTACAGTTTTTGTATCATAAGATAGAGAAAATAAAATTAAAGTTGAATACTGAATGTGCTCTAAAGTAAATCTCTAAATAAATAAATGCATAAATGTGCGCCCCATATTCCTCATGCAAAAAATACATAATATTAATTTTTATGTATTATTATTTTTAGATTTTTATTCTTTTAAATTCTCTAGATGCACTTTTCATTTCTTCTTTCTTTCTTTCCAACTACTAAATATAGATCTATCATTTTTAATATAGATCTGTCATTTTTAGTGTACTATTGCAGTAAATGGAATAAAGAGTGTATTATTGCAGTGTGTATTATTGCAGTAAGTGGAATAAAGAGCAAATCTTTTGGCACATTTAAAATGTACAGGAAAGTTTTATCTGATGCGTTTTTTTCAATAGAAATATCTGAAAAAAATGCATACGTCTTTTTTAATCTTAGTCTTTCTATATAAAAATTAGAATAATAAATTTGCAAAATAATTTGCTTTAATATATTTTTATTGCAAACATATGAAGCAAAGTGCTCAAGGTGCATCACTATGAAAACATCGATAGAATAAAAAATAGATCGCATACAAAAAAATTAAAATATTTACATTACATATTTGATATTTCTGCAAATATTTCCATTATTTTGAGATTGATTTGTTTCATGATATATTGCAATAATTAAAGTATGATTACTGATATAATCTGGCATAAGACTACAGAGAAAGCCAGCTTTAATTCTTTATTTTGTTCAATATTTTTAATAATATAATAATTAAATTAAAGTTCTATGAAAATATGCTTGAAATACTAAATAAAAAAGATTGTTTCTTATGTACAACCTTATAAAGTTTAAGTAAATAAAAAATCATTATACATATATTAGTTAATAATATACATATATAAATTGATAATTAAATAAAACAATTAATTAATTAATCGACACAATCCACGTTTTTTTAGCTTTATGTCTAACATATATATATATATACATATACATATACATATACATATACATATACATATACATATATATAAGTGTATAAAACGACCGTATGTTCATGCTAGATTCATTAATTATTGTGAATCTCAAAATAAAGTACGAAACATTATTGCGTATGATCTTTTTTTCCTTTTAGTAATATTTATTATTGGAGTAACATACACATATATATTTTATTAAAATACTTTTATTGAAATTATTAAAAAATTAAATTTTATGTGAAATAAAATAAGCATTTTAATTTTATATTTATTATACACGCATATACATATATATTACTTTATAATATATGCTAAAGTGAAAAAAGATCACGCGCTGTTAATAATATGTAATAAAAATTAATAAATGTATGATATGTTTCGTACTTTTGAGATCCACAATTATGGATCTAGCACGGACATGAACCAATCGGTCGTTTTACCGTGGCAGCGAAAAGTGGATCCGGCCACGTAGTACCGCCGGCCGTAAAATGGATCCAGTTAGCGCCACTTTATGGCGGGGAAAAAGCGTTCCCTGAAAAAGGGCAGCATGACCCCTCTCAGGCTTCTCTCTGCTGTTGAGATCAAAAGTGCGGGCGGTACTTTGTTAATCTAGTGACTTTAAGGGATCACTTAAAAGCAGATCCACATCTCGCAGTCTTCTCTCTGTTCTTACAGTTCTTATTTCTGGTTATATTTACAAACTAGAACATATCATATAAAAAAAATGTGAAACGCTTTCATACCGCGAGAATCACAAGTTTTTATTTAGACTGATATCAGTTATATATAAACAAGATGTCTAATGAAAATGTGCTGTTTTTAAGAGGAAGTGGAAATGTATGTATATAAAAAATATATTCATGAGAAAATATATAGAGACAAAGATCTTTTATATCGAAATTGGGTCTATCTTTTTCTGTGCCTTGGTTTAATATGTAGTCTCTTTGAATATATTCTATAATACTTATTTAATAATTTTAATTCTAAAAAAAATATATTTTGAAAGGGATATAAATTGAAATGGAATAGAATAATTAATAATTTAAAAAAGTTTAACCTTAAAAATTCAATTTAATTATCAAATACTTAACTTTGTGGAGATAAAGTCTACAGCAGTTATATAAAAATAATTTGTAGAAAAGTGAAGATGAAGATGTTTGGGATGATACAGCATTAATACAAGCATATGATAAGGCTGTAACTTTGGCCAAGGAGGAAGTAGCAAAACGCATTGCTATGGATGTATGCAATCAACAGACAACACAGAAATCACAAAGTTATAAACATATGAATCATACAAAAAAGATTCCCACGGTATAACGTTCATATTTATTATCATCATTTATGATATAAAAGATAATACAGAGATTTGCATTTTACTGTTATATTATAGAAATGGAGTATTGGTGCCCCATGTCGTGCAGTTTATTCAGTAGATGGGGAAATCTATGAAGCTATCATAATAAAGATTCATGAGGAGTCTGGGATATGTACAGTGAAATTTGTTGGTAATTATTTTGTATTAAAGTAATATTATTTTATTCTAATATAGTATTTGAAAGCAAGTAAAAATATTCTTACTAATTATATTAAACTAATATTACTACTATATTATCTAATGTATCCAAATATTAATACTATACTATCCGATGGATATATATCTGATGGATATATTGGATTATATTCAATGGATACAATTTGTAATGATAATTACAATTTACTGTTTACAGGATATCAAAATGTAGAAAAAGTAAAGCTGAGTTCTCTTATGGAATCAGGAGGACTGCAAAGTCAGATTGCTCAGCAGAAAGATGCATTAGCACAAAAAAGTAATGAAGAGTCCATAAATTCCGATACATCTGCTTATTCGTCTCAAAATTCCAAACAAATCAATGGTGAGAAGATGGATTACGATATGGAGGATTCCAAACCTTTTAAAAATAATTATATGCCTGGACCTCCTTATTTCAATTCGATGGTAGATGCAATGCCACCTGCACCACCTTTACCACCACAATTGATGGCTAAGTAAGTTGATAATTTAGAAATATAAAAATGAGTGTATGTCTATATATATATATATATATATATATATATATATATATATATATATATAAACTTACAGATTACCTGAGAACGATGCAGATGCATTATCTAGTATGTTGATGTCATGGTACATAAGTGGATTTCATACAGGTAATTATTGAGATGTGTTTAATTTCAATCTGTTGATTTTTATTTATCTATCTACTTAATGTACTATATAATAGAGAGTATTATAGTATAATATTTTCTTAATAGAGTATTGTTACTCAATTTTTCTAACAAAGTATTTTTAAAGTCAATTTTTCTGTACCAAATATGTTAATTTTTGAATCATAAATAATTGATATCAAGTTTTTTTTAGAAAATTAAAAAATCTTTAAATAAAGATTTGTTAGAAAATTTGTTAAAAGATGAAGATTTGTTAAAAAATCTTTATTTAGTTTTCATTCTTCATTTAGGATTTATTTTAATCAAATTGTAATTTAAAGTTTAGCTAGAAGAAATCTACTACTGATTTAAAAAAAGATAGCATTTAATCTTAAATATTTGCTATAGAAAAAACGACTTTAAAGTAATCAACAAATATCTCTAATATTTTTAATTATATAGGTTATTATCATGGATTAAAGCAGGCTAAAATCAATCAGCAGAAGAGAAGAAATTGTCAATAAGTTGTTTTTGACATATTTATCTTTTGATAGGATTTAACAAAAAAAAAAACTTTTTACATTACACATTGTATCAACAAATTTGCATTAATAAAATTCTACATTCTTATATATCTTTCAGATAAAAATATTTATTCGTATCTAAATTTATCATTAATGAATGCTTAAATGATAAAGTAAAATTTTATTATTTAATTATTAAAATTTTCATACCATTTGCATATTGCAAAAAAAAATTAATTTTTACCATTCTTTATAAAAATATTCAAAGTATCATTTTTCAAACTTTTTGAAACAATGTATTTTTAGATGTATTAGGGAAATAAACTCTGACATTTATGGAATATATATATATATATATATATATATTCCATAAATATAATATAAGAATTTTATTCCCAACTTCATAAGCTAGATAATTATATTGTAATAGATTGTAAATAGATTAATTAAAATCTTATGAGAAAAATATCTGAAGATATTTAAAATATCACTATTTCACAGGAAAAAAATTGAAAAAGGGAATTAGATTTATAGGTTGTACATCTATCTAATTATTATACATGATCTGTTTATTGTACATGTTATACACATCTATTTTCTTGTTATAATTGTGATTTCAGCTTCCTTGCTATTTTCCTATTTACTTAGATGAACCAAATTGTTTATGCCATTTCATATATTGCGCATTTATATGCTTGGTAGTGGGTTTCACATTGTGTTTTGCAAATACAAAGTGATTCATTGCACTGATTAGACCATCATTCTCAATATCGCTCACAGAAATCGCTTTAGTCTCGAGACTCTCCCAAATAGGTCGTAACTGATTAATCCATGCTTCTTTGCACAATAGTTTCAAATCCGCGCAAGAATATCCTGCTGTTTCTTGCGCGAGTTTAAACATTTCCGGTGAATCGTGTAGATCGGCGCGAACATAAAATCGTAATATTTCTAATCGACTATCCTCGTCGGGTAAATCTACAAAAACTCGCTTTTCTAAACGTCTCAACAAGGCAACGTCTATGTTCCTAAAAAGAATATAAAAATTATTTGGAATTGTAAGATTAAAAAAAAAATTAAAATTAGATAAGATAAAAAGATTCTTGTGGCAAATAATTTTCTGAATAAATACATATCACTGTGCTGTTTGAAAAAATAATCTTTTAGATATATTTAATATTGAGTTATTTAATTTAATTACGTAGATATAAAAAAATATATTTTTGATGATTAATTTGGCCTTTTAATCTTTTTTTTGTCAAATCTGTCAGCAAGATCAAATTGTCAAAATTATTCTTATGGAATTGTTTTTTACTTTACCAGGGAACGTTTGTAGCTGCTAATAATATTACATTTGTATAATCCATTGATAATAATCCGTCCAATCTGGCGAGAAGTTCCGCTCGAAATCTTCTAGCAGGTTCCGAACTTGACGAGCCGCAATCAGTAGTATTCGTGGTTGTCCAATCGATTTCATCAATAAAGATTATCGTAGGCGCGTAATGTTTAGCAAGATCGGTGAGTACCTAAAATTAAAAAAATTCTTTAATTTTTTAGAAATATAAAAGCTATCAAGAAATTAATTAATAATTACTGATTATTATTGTTATAAATAATTATATTAATATTAATTAATAACTACGGACCCCGGGTTTCACAATTTTAATTACATTTTCTTTTTTATATTTTTCATTATATTGTTCTTTTAATTTCGATTTAATTTAAATCCTCATAAATATCTATTATAAATGTCTAAAATTCTGACATTATAGAATGCTTAAAAAGTTAGAAATATCTTCTCTATCAATCTAATATATCTTATATTCTACTTACGCGAATATATTTTTCGGAATCGCCTCTCCATTTGCTAATAATGGAGCTAGAAGTGATATTAAAAAAAGTCGATTGACATTCGGTGGCGACTGCTTTCGCGAGCATTGTCTTGCCTATTCGAAATGAGAGTTTTCTTCGTCAATTTTCCGCTAATCGTCAAGTAATTTCGCGATTACATACCAGTTCCTGGTGGACCATATAACAATACACCTTTGCAAGAACCGAGTTTCCCGCTAAACAGACTTGGATATTTCATAGGATACAATATAGCTTCTTTTAATAATGTTTTGCAATTTTTCAGTCCCTTTACGTCGTCCCAATGAACGTTCAATTTTTGTTGCACAATTTCCTGTGAATTATATATTATCTTACATCGGCCTCTTTGTTCATGATTATTATTATACTCTTGAACGAGTATATTATAAATATTTATTGTGTAATGTAAAACAATGCTCCCAGTTTTATTATCAACTGGAAATTTAAATTATCAAATAAAACCCATAACACGTATATACACACATTTTACAAAATATTATATAAGTATGATCGATGCAGAGAGAGAGGGAGCATTATTTCTAATATTTTTAAGTATATTTGATATTGATATTGATATTTAATGAATACACCCAAAATTAAATTAAATTTAAATTTAATGCATCTATATTTAATGAATACATCACACACAAAATTAAATTTAATTTAATTTAATTAATGAAATATAAATTGATATTAAATTGATAAATTGATAATTGATATAAATGTGGTTTAAGACTGATCTAGCATATATTTATCTGTTTCTCGTCTGTTTCTTACTCGTGATATAATATCGGCGATTTCCTTCAATTCGGAGCCGACCGGATAAAGATTATCAATAGATCTCGGTAGTCTCTCATTATCCGTAACAATTTCATCGGATATTGACCCTTGTATGGCAACTCGATCACCACTTTCCGTGGGAAAAATTGGCGTCACCGTGATACCGAGATTCAATTCATTCCACGCAGATTGTTTTTGCGCAATTTTACTTCTTCCGATATTGTTACATTCCTCGATGAGACGACCATCCTCTTGTTTCGAATTAGGAACTTTTGTAATTCTTTCTTTTTTATTGCTGCTCTGCGAAAGATCAAAATTTAATTCGGAAAAATCAGAAGTGCCTCTTATCGAAAGATTTAATAATGAAAATGATTAAAGTACGACACGATACTTAAACATGATCTTTAAAAATTGTTTTTAACTTATATATTGAATATACATAAATAAATAATATAAATAAATTTTGCAAGAAGAAATGCTGATAAAGTAAATTAGTAGGTATTAATCTAACAATTTATATTTTTATTGCATTTATATTTTTTAAAATATTATACTTTACTTTCGGGGAGAAATATATCTTTCAATCTGAATGCAGACTTATTTGATATTATTTCTCATATCCAATAAATGATCAAAATTATCGCGCTGCATGTTAAATATCTAATATTTTACGTCATTTTACTTCTCATAATAATTTCTGTATTTCTTACACATTTTGTGTCACGATTGCTTCCGTCTTCTTGCATAATTTCGGATACCTGTTGTATTTGGCATGATAATAGTCGGTATATTCAAGAATAATAGTCTCCAGATCGATATTATCGCATACGTGAATATCTCGGGACAGCTGAGCTTCTTTGACGAGACTCTCCGCGGTATTAGAATATCTATAATGTCAATATAATTTAATTCTCGTAGATAATGATTAATTATCTGATCGTAATTAATGATTTTATACAATTATTATGATTCATCTTAATAAATTTTAAATTGCGATTTAAAATTCATTAATAATTATAAAAAAGTATTTGTTTCCATTTCTAAATATTAAAATATTTTTACACAGGACGAAAATAATGAAATAACGAAGATTGAAGAGACATATTGTCTCATTCGTTATTCTTTTTGTATTTAAATTTTCACAGTAACATAATAAAGTTTTTATTACATTAATAAGATGATAATTTTAGTGATAAATTTTCGACAGTACGCGATAAATATTTTAAATATAACTACTTACCCTTGTTCTCGTAAAAAAGCAGTGATAAGATAAATAAGATGGCGCCGACGCTCTTGGGCACGTTTCTCCTCCTAATTAATCAATAATAAATGTATTATAATTTATATATATTTTTCTTTTGAATTATAATTATAATGTTACGATTGATTTAGAGATTATTTCAATTATAGAAATGGAGTGGAAGGGGAAAAAATATTAAAGTTTTCGGACTGATGTCAATGTCCTTTGATATTTATAAATTTATTTTCTCTAATAATTGTTGTTTAATATTTATAGATTTCTCTAATAATTGTAAATAATCTGCAAGTTCTTTTACCTTGATATTTTTGCGCACTACAATTTCGTTTATTTAACACAGAAAGAATTACTGTTACAATGTAATTTTAAATCATTTATTTCGAACGAATCTACAAATTTTGTCACTATATATTTATCGTGATAAAAGGATAAGCGATTTAAATATATTTTGTCACATCCGCGATTGAGAATTGAATTAACCGTGGAATGATATCGAATTTAAATTGTAGAAGAAATTATTCTTAGCCTCATGATGCACTTATTCCCCATTGAAAGGTGTATCTTTACGTTTTCTCTATATATAAAATCTTGATATAATAAGTCACAGGATATGCAGTAATTAATCTTTCAATTCATTCCTTTCGCGCCGCGTTTATTAAATACGCGAATCTTGATTCTCGAATGGTTTTACAATGCGTGTAGAAATTTAATGTTTGTTTCTTAATAAGATATGCGTGGCACAGAAGTTATAGTAATGAAAGATTTATTATAACAATTGGAACGTATATTAATGTGGAACTCGTTGAGTACAGAAATAAGATGGAAAAAGCATTCATATCGCATAAATAAATTTTTCATGTAAAGCATGTATTTATTATTCAGTAGCACTAATTGAGTTGGAACAGAATATAACGTGTGCCACGGTTCTAAAAATATATTCATACCCTCACCTTATCCCTCGCCAAATGAGCAGCACGTCCGGCGGTCGCGTTCAATGACAGACAATCGTTCATGTCGCGGAAAGTGACCGAATCTCCCTTTTACGGCAAAAATCGACGTTAATCTTCGATGCGATAGCCTTTACTTACACTTCTGTGCTCGGTACATACTTGTTTGAAGGATATGCGATCCTACGGTCGTCATGACGATGTCGATGCGGCGCATCGCGGCGCGGTTGTCAATAGAGGTCAGAGAATGGCGGGATAAAATTGCGGAAATGGAGGTAAATCGCAGTCAAGTGATGATAAATGTAAAAGAGGATGCAGGAGAGGACATACGGTAATTGCGTCGGTGTTTTGTCTTACGTGTAACTGCGTAATTCGATTCATTCGTTTTAATCGCGCAAGTCTTTAATATTTCCTTCATTGTGAATTGGCGAGATTCCGTCTTATGAAGTGTCCGAGGATAATACATCTGCGTCGCTTTTCTTATCCGCTCACGCATTTCTTATTTCGGAATAAACATAATATATATATGAATTAATTCTCGTGGGATGTAATAAATTTCTTCCATAAAAGTATCGAGTTATTAATGAAAATGCAAAGGAAATTCTTATTTTTTAATAAAACTTAAAAGAATTTGATTTGATGAACTTCCAAAGAATTTCAGTTGATAGTCAATTAGTAAGGTATTTAATAATAAAATTAAAACGTAAAAAAGAATTGGGGAATGAGTTATTAAATTTTCATCGTCAATTTTAAAGAAAATTCAAGATTTATTCACAGATTAAAAATACGTGAAATAATTTTGATATATTTTGTATTATCCATTAAAGTTTTAATGTTTTGTTAATATCTGTTTTCTCTCGCAAAATTTCATTAACGCTCTTTTCTTCAAATAAGATTTTATTAATCGATTCAGCGCTTTGTTTTATTCATATTCTATTATAGCACATATTTTAAAGCTATTTCAATATTGCAATCTCTACTATTATTTGGGAAAATCAAAAATGCGTTTTCTTTTAATAACGATGCAACTGATAACATAGATAATAATTACGCACTGGAGAGTTTAATAGGATTGCGTTATACGTTTAAATATGGTATCTTAAAATTATACTTTTTTATATAATTATATTTTTAAATATATCTTGAGATATGTGAAATAAATGTTTCATTCAATTTGTAATAATTTTGGAACATTTTTTTAAAGGAAATAATTAAAATTATAAATAAATGCGAGTATTTATGTGTAAACTTTAATTGTTATTAATATATAAACATTTTGTTTAATTTTACTACTAATAGAATTATATATGTATATTATTTTCTCGTCAAAAAACTGATATTAAAATTCAAACTATGTTTAATGATAATTAATGCTAATATACAGAATGTATATTAATTTGCATTAATTAGGAAATTAGTGATTTATACATCCCACTTTTCGTATTTAATTCAACATTTTATCACATTTAAAATATAATAAATTTTATAACAATAATTTATAACATAATACTCTCTCTACTCGAAAGAGTTTAATTTCAAAGAGCACGAATTTTATTTTTCCGCGCTGTTTAACAATTCAATATATCAAATGTTATAAATAAATTTTCAAACGAATCATGTATACACTTTGCCTTATCCGATATCGCGAAATTTGCTTCACCATCTTATTATCTTATTATCGCAATTTAAATTGAGAAAAGCACAAATTCGATGATTGCGACGAATGCGCTTTTTCGACGATGGCAACGGGTGCGTTGCGCTTCCACAGGGGGGGCTTCGTCGCAGCGTGATAAGAGAAAGAGGGAGAGAGAGGGAGAGGAAGAGAGGGTGCGAGAAAGGCGAGGCGCGGTGCGCGGAACACCTTCGATCGACCCTCGCGAGAGAGGAACAAGCTCGTACTGCGACAGAGTTTGGTCAGTCGGTCGGTGTCGTTGCCAGCTGGTGCATCACGTTAAGTCTCTTCGGGATCTCGCGACGAACACGCAGCCGGTGTGGTTTCATGATCACACCCTTTTCTCTTTTTTCTTCTTTCTATCCGATCTCTCTCATCTCGTGCGAACGACTCATTTTTTTTCGCGGAATTGGTTGCAGGATCGGAAAATTTGAGAGATATCACTTTCTGTCAAAATCTTGCACGTACTTCTCTCCTCCATCGAAGAAGAGGGGGAACACATGTGTGCACGGTAGAGCGGCGCATGAGGGATGATGTGAGGGGACACAATACAGCATGAAGGTAAAACGCAGCCCCCCCCTTGACTTTCCCCTTCCTCTTTCATTCTGCATCCGTAGTGCGTGCACTATTATGCGGATTTCCGATCGGTCTGGATAACGGACGATCATCCCCATAGAGAGTGCATGGTGAACGCGCGACTTGGTCCCGCCGCGTCAGTCGCGGGATTACTAATTGTAAGCCGTTCTCCGGGAGCTTGACGTCATTCCCCTACTGATTGACGATGGCTTAGAACCTCAAGCAGACGGAGAGTCGTGTCGTTGACATCATTTTCGCGCGGTTTTTGTCCTCTTTTCCTTCTCCAAGGAAGAGTCTTTAAATCATCTTCTTGTTCTCATTAATTTGGAGGGGAATAAAGTGACAAAAGAAAAAAATTCGCTTCTTTAATTGTTTCTCGCATTAATGTGTTTTTTATAGAACATAATATTACATTTAAATTTTCTAAGATATAACAAAGCATATTATATAACATATAAATAATAAATACAATTTCTTCCCCTAAAATTGAACATGATTTGAAATTAAAAATAACAATAATCGAATTATAAAGTTTTTGCGGATTGTAAATATAATTTCTCTGAGACTCACACACATGATAGCAATTTAAAATACTTATACATAGTTAATGTAATATTTTATATTATGGCATTACTTACACAAAGAAAAGTTAGTTCAGATAGACATTTTCTTTATGAAAAATATGTAGAAAAAAATAGAAAAGAACTTAACAGAATGCAGCTTCCTGCATGAAAAAACTGCAAAAAAAATTTAATTTTTTGTTTTTACTTATATATATCTGAGGAAAGTTTTAGAGCGAATTGAAATTTTTAATTTCATCATGAACTTGCATTTTGAACTCTAATTTTAAGATAAGCACTTTATTTCCGAGTTATATTAAATCTATGGATTTATTAAAGCTTTAAAAGAACTGAAAAGTTTTATCTTGCAATTAAATCACAGAATTAATCAAAACCAATTCATGTTACTATGAAACAAACATATTTTAATATTATGAATAGAATTTCTTTAAATAAACTGTAAATAATTTTAATAATTTAATTGCGTACGTGTGTAAAGAAAATGTATGAAATATGATTTATATAAATGTAATTCATATATATTCTAATTCTAGACAATAAAGAAAGATAGAAAATTACTTCTATAGATATTTTAACAGATTTAGAATTAATCCGATTGATATTAAATTCGAACCATTTAATCTTTATTTGCTTTGCTCGAATTTTGTCGATGTGCTTACAGAAATAATAGAAAAAAACAGTACCTGTGAATTCCCTTTGAATACTCTATTTCCCTTTGCGAAAATGTATGATATACAGAAAAAAGTTTTCTAAAAAAAAGAATATAAAATATGTGTGTGTGTGTGTGTCAAATGTTAAAAAAAATATAAAAGGGGAAATTATATATAACAAATAGAAATTTAAATAAAAAAAAATTTTTAATAGAAAACTGTGTTAATTGTTGATTGTTGAGAAACAAATATGTATATATATATATATATATATATATATATATATATATATTGTATATGCAACTATAGATAAGTATTGTGTCCCATCCATTTATGATGGACACAATATACATCATATACATCATATACATGCTAAGTATTTTAAAACTTCTTTAAAACAAATTTCTTATAATCTTAAATGACAATTTACTGTTCCACGCAAATTCTTATCAAAATTATATAAAATAAACCTAACTAAAGTGAATTATAAGAAAGAAATGTTCAAATCGGAAATTAAATTCTGGATGTATTTCTGCAAATTTAAATTATTAAAAAATATAAATTATTTCGACATATTTCTTAATAATAGTTTATAAATATATTTTAAAAGTTATAATTTTTGTTATTTTTCAATTTGTGTACGAGATAGAGATATTCGAATACAATACTTAAGTATTCATGTTTAAAGTATCTTTGTATGTTGCGTTAGAATTTATTTGACGATAAAATAAAATCTTGGCGAAAGTTGCTGCTGATTAAATATACACGCAACAGCGTAAATTGCAATCGGACAATTTGACAAAGTTTGTCTTTGTATATTGGATCATGCGGTAGCTTTGAATACACGTCATGTCGACGATCGATTCAAAAAGACTCTAGTCGTACTTTACGTGACCTTACTAAGGAAAAAGCATATTTATATAAGAATCTCAACATGTATAATTGCAAATTTCGATGATATAGATATATTAAACTTTTATGCTAATTAGTTTTGTTTCCATCTTTTCTAACTCGTGTGAATAAATGGTCTTCTTGGCACGACATATCGAAAAATATATTCGCCAAAGTTATCGGTTTGGCCAAAGTTTTCTTACTTTTTTCTTTTTTTAGAAAAGAGTTTAAAAGTAAATTTTGTACGTAGAATAAAAATTTTAATAAATAATGTATTGACTAATGTTCAACTATCTTTTATCATTTTTTAGCTTCATTTTTTATCCTTCAAACACTTATCATTTTTTAGCTTCATCTTCTATCCTTCAAATATTTGCTATTTTTCTCAACAAGAAACTCCTCGAGATAAATTTTACACTCCTTCAGATTATCGAAATTTTTCTTATTAAAAGATTTTCGCAAAAATCGAAATAAGTATCAATTTGACGATACAAGATCTCTGGTGAGATAAGATTTTTTAAAATTTGAACATTGAAATAGCAATCTTTTCACAGTATGTATGCGTGCAGCTAAATGTGCTCATGCGATTACTATCTATTGAGAGAAAGAAAAAGATTTTTCTTAATTGACTTAATATATTAATTTCGAACTCTTTGGCATAATAAACAAGTCTGAACTGAGCTTTTTACATGTTTATAATATACATATATTTACACACATATATATATATATATATATATATATATATATATATATATATTTGATAGAAGAGATTTGATAGAAAAGACCGCGAATTTAGATTCCCTTGGAGTTTCCGAGAGTGATAAAAAGTCAACAAAAAGTTGAATGCAAAGCTTAGACTTTAAGCCTTAGAGAAAACGACACCAATCCTGAAAATTATAATTTTAATGAAACTTTGTATACACGCATCTAGAGGATTTTAACTGCTGAATAGCAATTGAAAAGTTTTAAATTCATCTATTGATAATCCTCTTACATGTATATGCATGTGCAAGATTTCATTAAAATTAGAATTCCCGTATTTGCAAAATCTGTTAGTTATCATCACAATATGACCGCTTCATCAATTTGCAAGTGCAATATTTGTTAGCTTATTTATATTATATTTGATTACGATTGTCAACAAATGCAAATTTTATTGATTTATGTAAAATTATATAAAAATTAAAGGGTAACATTTTTTTAAATAAAACCATGATAATATTTGGCATTAAAAAACAAAATAATTTATCTATCATTAAAAATTAAAATCATAAACTAAGATTTTACATTCTTTAATTAGTTTCAACCGTTAATATTACTATATTAATATTTTAATTTTATACATATACTTTGAATTTTATATTTTTTATATTTTTATATAATTTCGAGATATTCTTACATAAATTCTTATATAATTGGATTTTATATTTTTTATATTCTTATATAATTTCGGGAAAACAATACATTAATATTATAATAAATAATATTGTATAATTTATAAAAAAAATATATTAAGTGAAGATTATACATGTATTTAAAGATTAAAAAGACATATTTTCTCAGCGCTATACTGTTTACATACTGCGCAATCTTCCGCGATAAGAGCAGCTATTCCGCGTTTGTCGCGAATTTTCATTTTCGCAGAGTGTCGAGAATGTAATCGGTCTTTAAGGTCAAGAAGACAATTATTGCGCGATTACAATCCATTAAATAAGACCCACGCGAGATTAGTTCAATACGATAACAAATGTATATATCCTGTCTATCGCGCAGGCAACATGTTCCTGCTACTGTCAGTGCTGTCAGAGCGGAGGTTGCTGCAATAGCCGGACGCTCTTCAACCATTCTGAGAGACCATCTATTGATACGTGCACGTCCCACTTTTCCGAAGTAACCATCCCGCGGATCATGAGGAGAGCATCCATCAAGACACTCACGTGGACGTTCTACTTGTCCACCCTGTTATTCCTACCGACGAAAACAAGTAAGGCCCGCGATATCGAAAAGAAAATAACATCCTGAAAGGCAGAAGATAACATGAACGTAAAATTGATGTACGATTGAAGAATAAAAGCACATAAATTCGCGCGCGATTTATATTGGAATCGTGATTAAACAGTGAGAAAGAAAGAATAAAATAACTAAAACTTACATAGCTTAAGATTTAAAAAAAATATATCTGCAAGATATTATTTGATAAATTTCTAAATGTTATGTGTTTTTGAATACCAATAAATTTATGATTTAATTTATAACTTAAAATAAAAGTAATCGAGGCTCTACTTATACAAAATTACAATTAGTTATAAAGGGCTTGTAGAGCGAGAAAATAAGTATATTATAAAAGTTTAATTATGTCATGATGTACATCAAAATAAGTTTATGTCGACGGTGACATTACAATAATACAGAAAAGATTAAAATATAGGTACGTTAAAGGCGAACGTTTCGATCGATTTTTCGATCCTCTTCAGCGCAAAAATATAATAATACATGAACAGCGAGTGAAATAAACGGAAAAAGAGTTAAAAATATGACCAAATAAAATTTTAAATATAATCTTTTAAGTGATGTTCTTTATATGTTTAGATTGCTTGAATTAAATTTATACATCAGTATTTGTATTTTAAATATTAATTTCCAAATCTATCATAATATCTTTATATATCACTGACTTTCTCAATAATCGAGTAGAATCGTCTTAAATAATCCTATTTTTATAAAGAACGTGAAAATTAACAATTGTTTAAACATATTCGTAAATATTGATTCTGGATTCTTAATAGAATTCTCCAGACTTTTAAATAAATCTTCAAACGACATTATATATTTTTGTGTATGTGATGTACAGTCGGAAATCAGTTACACCTGGCTAATTTCGATCAGCAATATGATGAATTGTTTCAGGTGCCCTGGAAGAGAACTGTACGGATTTCCAAGGCGGTATTATCAGACACGGCCTCCTCTACGTGCCAGGCCCTGCGGTCTGCAGTCTCTGCGTATGTTATCATTCCGAGCCGAGATGGTGCCAAGCCATCTACTGTACGCCACCGTATGTGAGTATCCGGGAAATGTGAAGGATATGCGAGTAACGCGAATCTGTATTTTAGAGGATCGAATATTCCACTGATATTTCGATCATCAGAATAACGCCAGTATTTCTTTGCCAATTACTATAGATATGTAGATAAATGCACTCACACGTTCTATTTAATTTGGATCCATATCTATGTTCATCAGTGAATTGTTCAGAAGAATTCAATAATTATCGAATTTTTGTGCTCTTCTTTCTGAAATCCACGCAATTCAAACGAAACGAAAGAAAATTTTAAAAAATACATCGATCTCTTTCTTTCGATTATCGAAATAAAGCGCGACACATGTGAAATTAATGGCTCGTTCGTAAGAAGGAAGAATTATAAAATTATAAAAAGAAAGAATCAAAAAGGAAAAAAGAAAAGGATAAATAAAACGTATAAAAATAACACGATACACATATATGTACATGTAATTTCGATATAGCGTGTCTCTAACTGCGCTTATTTTATTATGTTTATCACGTCATATCATCCTAATGGATGGATAATGCACAAGATAGCAAAACCGATATTCTTTAGATAATAGGTTGACGAGTAACGAGCAATACATTTATCTGTGCGAATATGAGCAACTGTTTCTAAACAAAAATAGAAATATAAAAATATACATCGAGAGATATACACTTTTTCCTAATTTATCCTTAATTTTCTGTTTTTTATTAATTCAAGATGAATTTATTGCCTTAAGACAATAAGAGAATAAGAAACTTGAATTAATTAATAAGAGAAAGGGTCCAATGCTTTCTTCTGGTTTTAAAAACTGTAAATATGATTGTAGTTTAAAATAAGAGATACATATTTTTTATCTTATTTTTTGCGTTTTTAAAAGCATTAAATATCTTTTCAAAGATAGATTGTTGTATTTCTAATTTTGTCGACATGTGGTGAGAGTTATAAAAAAATTTTAAACATGAATTATAATAAACATATAAACATATAAACGAATTATAATAAACATATAAACATATAAACAGATAACTACTTGCATTCATATTTGCTGATATATTAATATAAAAACAATAATTTTATTTATGAGAAAAACATATCAATATATGTGCATATTAATATTTAAAATATATTGCATAAATATATGTTAAAAAGATTTTTTATTTTTTTTACTTTTTGAACTTTTTTTGTAAAAAGAGACAGCTACTAACAAATGCAATTTATTAGTAAAAAATAATCTAATTTTGCGAACAAGTTGCGTTTCTTTCAGTGATTAACAAAACTTACGCGTGTCTTTTAACTATGTTTTAATTATATTCTTCTATGCTTGCGTTACTGACCGTGTAAATCAATGTCACACACGTGTTGCCGTACAAGTAATACAAAGTTTCGCGTTCATGTTATACATTCATGTGCGCGTATTTAACGACTGTCGTGTCGTTAATAAGCGCATGATTTTACGTAGTATACTAATCAAACTTTTAACAATTGCTCATATTTCTATATTCATATTGAACAATTAATAGCGAACAATATGATAATATAACAGTCATTAATAATATCCTTTAATCTACAGAAATATGTAATTTTTACAAGATCAGTCGAATTTTTTCTGTCTTATTATTATTTTTTACATCTTATTATAATGATAATTATATATATATATATATATATATATATATATATGTGTATATAGGTATATATATTTTTTTTATATATTGCATTAAAGTATTTGAGAATTATAATTTACGCGCGTATAATTATCAAACAATGTTCGAAAGTCGAATGTAATTGAATTATTTAATAAAATTTACTTAATAATAATATTTTTTTTTAATTTGAGACAGAAATAGAGAAATATCTTCTATGCAAATAAGCATAATTGCGATTGCTTGATGGAATGATTAATAATCACTTTATTAAATTTCTTATAGAGACCTCAGTGCCACTCCCCTTGGGGAGAAAAGTACTTTTTTCTCTTCTATTAGGTTTTCTATATAGTCAAAGCAATGTTAAATTAATTTATAATAATTGCGTTAAAAATGTTTAAACAAATTAAAAATATTTAAATATATGTATAAAATCTATAGATAAAATCTTTTATATCTAAAATCTTTTATATCTCTTTTATATCTTAAATCTATATACAAAAATTTTTTGCATGAAATATGCGCGCGCACATATGTATTTTTCGCTAAATTTTTTCAACTTTAACATATGGAGCTCATATTATAGGGCTTTCGAACAAGATATATCGAAAATAGCGCAATACCTAAAAGTTTTAACAACAGGTGTATTAAATGGCCCGTTAACTATTCGATGTGTATGCTGAAGATCACGTGCGCACACATAACGCATGCACATATAAGAATCCGTGTGATGTAATAAATAGGTCTCTCGTGTCAGGTCCGAAATGTCGTACACCCGCGACCGCAGCAAGTTTGCGCGATCCGGTTTCTCGTAAGTACGCAGACGATATTGTTGATAATTACCGGTGCGATTAGCATATAAAACTTGTCGCATGTTGATCGCAATCCAAGTTCTACTGCCCTACATAATTTATACACAGGGGCGAGAAACACGCGTCGCGTTATGCTCTTAAAAACAAACAAGCGTGCATAAATGTTGATGGTATTATGAGGAATTAATTTGTGTACAGTACAATAAAATTCGCATTTACGAAAATATTTTATATAACATGCAAACTAATAACAGCTAAACAGTACGCAAGAATGTGGAAAAATCTGCATAAACACTGTGGATATTAGGTCAACAATATTGCAGAAAAAAAGTATTGCTGACCTAATATATTAATATACATTTTTTTATTATAAGATAAATTCATTGATAAAAAAGCGTGCTCTTAATATAATAGTTTAATATAATTAGTTAATTAATAATCAATATGTAAAAATAAATGTCATAAATATACACTACTCGACAAAAAATAAGGGGCGCTTCTTTTTTCGCTAAAAATTGTTCAACTTGAAAATGTTATAACTTGAAAAAAAGTTATTATCATAAAGTGATTTTTAAAATAATGTTTCAAAGAGCAAAAATTTTTTAGTTTGACATAATATTGGCTAAATTGGAATATTCTTAAGAATTTTTTATATTTGTATAAGAACTTTTTAACAGATATTGTACAGTATTTGTAAATATAAACTGTATTTTCAAAATTCTTTTAAAAGAGTATTAAAAACGATAAAGATTTTGAACGATTTTGCCCTGTAAAATACTATTATTTTAAAAATGAATATTTTTTTTTAATTAATTCCCCATAATTGTTCTTCAAATTCTAGTATTTTCAAATTGAAAATTTTTCGACAAGAAAAAATTTTTTTCATTTTTTTAATGAACAAACATATATGTATATATGTATGTGTGTGTATGTTAATTATCGTTACAGAAAAAAAGAGAAAAAATGCTTTAATATAATGAAAGTTTAATGTAATAAAATGATCCGCGCGGAAAATTTGCGTTGTGAATATATGTATGATCGTTTTAATTTATTGACATATAGCGACCAATACATGCAATTTCGCATATTAACATGACGTCAATTGGACGTGAGGAGATTGAATTAGAGGGATTGAAAAATATGATCAGACTAAAGAGAAAGATGACTCGACAACGCGCGAACGCAGCGTATAATGATAATATGCAGCACAAGGGCAATTAATTATGTTGAAAGCGATGAAATTAAGTGCCATCGCGTTGAAATCGCGTCACGCGCTTCTTATAAAATACGCGTTTTATAAATATAATCTTATAGATCATCTTTCACACTATGCGCATAATTTCACATATAAAACTTATTGTTAGTAAAACTATAAGATTTGTTTTTTGGCTTTTTAGAATGTCGATATGAAATAACAAATAATAACATATGTCATTTTAATTTACAAAAAAAGAAACGATTAATTCTTTTAGATAATAATTTAATGATATTATTTCTTTTTATAAAAAATCTATACTCAAAAGAATTAAAAAGCTTGTGGCTCTTTTTATTATCTTTTTAATAAGCAATTAATATAAACGATAACATCCATATAAAATTATTTTAAAATCCTAATTTATTGCATTATTTTAAAAAGTAAGTATTATATAAAAGCAAGCGACATTTCTTCAATGCAATGCTATTTTGAATAACTATTAAAACTATTACAATCTATCGCTAATGACATACTATTTTAGCGTATATAAATAAATATATTTAATCACACTTTGAGAGTTGTATGTTACGTACTGTAATAATTGCATGAAAATAATAATATCGCGTTGTTGCAATTATTGCGAACTACATGCGAATTAAAACATCACACGTTTAATTCATTTAACAAACATTCACATGCAACAAACATTCACATGCATTCACGCATTACGCGTCAATGGAAAATCGGACGCTCTCATTGAGAAAACAATTTAAACAAAAAAAAATACAAGAGTAAAAATATTTTTTTTTATTCTGATTTTGTTTAACACGATATTATAAAAGTTTGTTGTTGCTATATATTATATATTATATTATTATATATAATATTGATGAGTCAAGATATTAAAAAGAAATGTTAAAAGAAAATATTTGCTGAAAAGAAATAGATGCTGTTTTACTTAAATTTGTTCAGGTGGGGAACTTAATTTTTCACATGGAAACAATATTGTTCTATCGATGTTAGTTTAACCGATAAAATCCATCATATCTTTGCGACCATCGACGAGAAAGTCGGTAATGTGGCTCTTGTCACGAGTCAAACTCAGGCTATGCGCCAAATAACCCGGGTACTTTTCGAGAAATTTGCTCGGAGAAACGCATTCTAGGACTACCAATAGCAATGCAAAATCCATTTCGAATAGATTCGAAGCCCGCAGTGCAGGGGCGAGTACTTAAATTTTTTGGATATCCTTACTGGTCAAACTATGAAGAAATTGGCAATTTTTCCGAATATTGAAATATTACGACTGCAAAATTATTTTAAATTCATACATTTTTGTAATATCAAGATATTTTATCTAAAAATAATTAACAAGATAATTTCGGAGTATTTAGAAAAAAAACTTGTATAATATTCGTCCCGCATATTAAATGAGGGATAATCCTTATTTGATTAATATCTTTAAATCATCGTGCGTAGATTGCAAATAATACGGTCTTTTCTTGATCAATGAGACTTTTTTATGTACACATTAAATCAAATTTTAATCTAAATCTCTAATTTCTCTTGAAAGCAGACCAAAACATTATTAATTCTTTACATTATTTGTGTACATGAAAAAATCAAATTGTTCAATATACATAATCATATTCGCTTTATTTAAATTAAAAACTAAGTTAATCACACTACTCAAAACAAAAATTATTTATCACATGATCAATTTTCATTATTTATCAGATTTTCAAAATTAATAAAAATTTATACTTTTATACATTAATGTTATATTACTATAAATTATAGCGAGTATTCTCGAATATACATACAGAGACGGTTTTATCTGACTGTTTTGAGCTGCATGAATTATAAACCACTTTCGCATAAATGCTGACCGACTTCGATCGCGATTATTCCGCAGAAATGCAAGAAGTTTCGCGTGGGCGAGCGTTGCTGTGAGTTTGAATGCCTCGACGACAGCGACGATTGGACTGGCCCGGACGTGTACAATGTGTATGCCATGGCATCATCAATGGACCAGAAGCAAAATCCCGTCCTCTGTCTGCTCGGACTGATCGCGCTACTGATGGTGCCCTAGTTACAACCTGACGGGACCCGCGATCATCGTCGCCGCCAACCTTGCCCTCGTCAGGAGAATTCGTCCGTTAGTGATATCAGTGATCCGATGATGATGACGACGACAAAGACGATGACGACGATAGAATTGTGCACGAGAAAATCCCGAAACAGGTTTGATTCATGCTACGCAGCTTATTTTGATGACCGATACATCCCTTGCCTATGGCAATTACGTCGTCCGACTTTGGAATAATATGAAATAAATGAATTGAGAACTGATGTTTTTTTACCGATATGGATGAATCCAAGATCGAACAATTGTAGAAATAATTGGAAAGAGACACGGAAATATGGCTTTTTTAATTTGTAAACAATAAATATAATCCTGAAACATTAAAATTATTACGTGACTAAAGCAAAATTGTTACTTTATCTCGCACACAATTATATATCAATCGAAAGGATATTTTTTCATAACTTTTTCAAAAACAAACAATTTAAAAATCATCAAATTGTCAGGCAAAAATTATTATATTAATCAAGATTAAAACGGTATATAATATAATATATTATTTTCTGGAGTTTTTGTTTTCGAAGCTTTCTATATTTGTTCAACTTGTCAAATTCGATATGATAATATTTATCGAGCAGACCTAATATCAAAGTTAAAATCTGCTCCGGTTTTCCATCAATGAATGATATACGTGACTCTCATCCGAACATTTAAATGTCAACTACTATCATTTACGAGACTCGATATTATTTCGAAATACAGCGTATTTTATAGGACACGCAATAAAACACATAAACGAAAATGTCATAAATTGATATTCGACGCTTAATTCGATCATACTTTTTCTTAATCAGCATCAATTCTCGAAGACGATCGTAATTGCGGGCGATATATGTATATGTCGTTACCAAAATCAGCAAAAACACTCGATCGGGCCCTCATTTTATTTTAATAATATTCATGATGGACGTTGAATAGACAGTTGAAGCAAACTGAAACCAATCGAAACTTCGCGTGCACACATACATATGTGTGCGTGTGTGTATGTATGTGTGCGTGTGTTATGTACGGGCGGATGCGCGTATGACAAAATTTTTATTTTTTCATTGTCCCGAAACATGCAATGTGATAACGCGAACGTGTCAGGCAAAGAGATTAATACGCAGAGACATATACAAGTCCGTTGTCAACGAGCGCCTGGGAGCTTCGAGTGTGATATCCCCTTTGTTAACGAGACTCGTTTCAATCTCCAATTGAGTCAATTTCACCGTTCGTTCGTTTTACTTTACGCTAGATTCGCCGGTGATCGAGCGTTTTTTCAAAGGAGTGTCTCGTTGCAATTAAAATGCATAATAAAATTGAGAGAGCTCGCCCTAACAAAATACTATCTTTCATCCGTATCCTTTATTTTGTTTTCGTTTCGTTCTGTGTTTTCGGCAGTTTTTTTGACTTTTTTAATTTAATTCGTGCATGGAGAAAAAACTTTTTATGTTAACAAAAATGATTGGAGATCGAATTTAATGACGATAATTTGAGACAATTTTGTTAAAAAATCGATATTTTAAATTATCTCCATGTACGCGCTATACTATATTTTGATTTTAAATTATCTCCCTTTGTACGTATTATACTACAAAAATTATGCATTGATAGCCGATGCGATGTTATTTGATTGTTTATCATATTTAAATTATAATGCTAAAAATGCATACAACATTATAAATAACCTGGAATTTTCATACAAATCGATTACATAATATTATTAAGAAAACATGTAGCGTAAATATGTTTGATAAAAAATATGTATATTTGATATGTGTAATAATTACAATTATGATTGGAAAATATGAAATACGAATAAAACAGGCAAAAAATTGAGGAAAAATACGTCCTATTCTATATGCTTATGTCAACGAGTTCTCGATTGCTATTATTCATTTGTAATTTGGAATTTTGATTTTATGCTCGTTTAATATTTAATTATTTTGGAACATTCAAATAAGAACAAATAATATTATGTACTCGTTAAAATTTTAGAGATGAGATTTTAGACGTATATTGCATCCCGCGATAATATATTCTTCTATCTCTACAGATTGCAGGACCATTATTCTCGTACCAATTAACGTTCAAACATCAATTAACTATTGGTCGCGTATATATTTCCAAGCGACTGTGGTTACAATAAGCGCCTAGATTTTCATGTAATAACAAATCAATTTACTAGAATTATAATTCGATTTGCCCACGTAACTAATTGGATCGATGAGAAAGCTAAAATTTAAATTATTAACATGAGCAATTTAATATTTAAAATAATCTGACAATTGATATCAGTAATTGATGTTTGGATATGAATGTGGCTTTAGAGCCTCATAGAATCCTCCTTTTATATTGCTCATTAGCATCACATTAAAATAAAATTGTGTTTTACTAATTAAATTGTATTTTTAAATTCTATTTTACAAAACTTATCGGAAATAATCTGACAATTTGATTAAATTTTAACGAAGTGCGAAACGGTATTAATATCGCCGACGATATATCCGAACATGGGGCCACACGAGTAATATATATATATATAAATGTACACAAACGTATTTTTTTTATTTCTTTAGAGAGAAATGTGAGGATAAATATGGTGCTAAGTCATTTCTCATAGAGAGTAATGCTGTATATTATATGAATATTTGCGAATTCTTCCGATATTACGATATTGTATTTTAATATTTGCGCATGTATGCTTGCCTGTGATATTTTTATGGTTCATTATCTATTTTTGTCTTTGGATTGCTAATCATTTCTCGAATCTCGAAGGTTTCGATTAAGAAGCTATAGACGTTTCTAACGAAAACATATCCTTTTCAAAATTTTAAAGAAAAAAGAATGAAATCAATATAATATTGCATAAAGATGAAGATGATAATTATAATAATTAATATAATGATATATTAATTAATATTATATTTATATCGATTCATTATGCAGAAATTCTATTTGCTATATACATAAAAAAATACAAATTACGAAAAAAAGTTGCCATTCCTATTAATATAGTATTTAGAGCTCTAATATATTTTATGTGTATAATATATATACACACGCACACATAGAATATATATATACATATGTATGTTACACAATAATATTTAATTATTAATGTTAATAAAAACGTCCCTATCCTTTATGAATGCGTGAGAAACAAAGAATCGTAGAGAATGACGCGAGAGAATTGTTCTATGAATTTATAGTTAAGCTCTGCTCTCTGTCACACAGGGTATTTGCGAATAATCTTATCCATGATTGAAGGAATATCGAAGTCGAGCATATCAATGTCTAAAAAAGGGATATGTATACGTTAATTTTATATATATTTCTCGTTTTAATTAATTTATATATTTCCCATTTTGCAGATTCTCGATAGTCCAATCCACATTTTCACGACTGATTTTGTTTAATATATGCCTCCGTTGCTAAGAATCGTTCATGTATTCGCGCATTTATATCACATTGACGCTATTTTTCAATTCGCATCAATTTGAAACCTTAAATAATTCAATTGAGCTCTTAATATTAAAGCGAAACTCGTCATGAATGATATTTTCAACGTTATATGACGCATTAACCAGATTATGATGATGATTGGCATGAGAGTGTGTATCCCTTTTAAAAAAACAGAGCTTGGATCTACCTTTGGATTAGCATAAATATCAAAGCGAATGAGAGATATTGCGATAGAACGAAGACACCGGCTCGTATCTGACCGTGCTCTTGCATTTGAATTTTAAATCGCATCGCATATATAAGCAGATTTCGAAAATCAACACGAAACTCGACAAACAGCAAAGTTGTTAAAACAAGTACGATAAAAAATGTTCGAAATTATAAATTTAAGTTTAAGTAAATAATGCATTCGTTCAATACGTTACCTGGCCCAAATGTTTCCAATATAAATTTTGATATTTTTTTTCAAAAAGTTCTACCAGATATTTTTATTGAAGTATCTGATCTAAAATATACATTTTTATATCGCTATTTGAATATTTTTATCGAAATAAAAAATTATGGAACTAAATATATACTCTTGGGGGCCAGGTATTGTAATCGATCTTAAATTGTATGCTGTAAAAATATATGTTTATAACTTTAGATTTAGAGCGAATTTGTTTGACAATTTTATTGTCTCACCTCGAGGAACGAGGCCTTTTTAACTAATGGAAAGCGCGCAATCGTGCTTTTCTTTCGTCTCGCTATTATATTTTTCCTTTTCTCTTCTTCTCCCTATTCCCTTCTCCCAATTCAGCGGAGAATTATTCGACCAATTCCTCTAAGCTTATATTTTAAACTAATGTTTACAAAAGAGAAAAGAATAAGATACATATACATATATTTCTCAAATGTAAATAGCTAGATGATAGCTTTAATATTATTACAATACATAATTACTTTCGATCGTAATTATATCATGTACTAATCAAGGGGCCTTTTATGTATGAATGAATCCATATCATAATAAAATTTAATCCAAATGACGTCTAAATGAACCAGGACCCATGATAATAATTCCCTAATTTTAATCTTCCTTTAATTTTCCTCGAACGACCAAGAAACACATCGTCTTTTGCAGATATATTGATGATAGGAAATATTTAATGATAGGATAAAAATAAGAGAATCTTTATCGAATATATATCGAAGAATATAATGTTTATTCATATAGAAATTGATGATTATACTTATCTACGATATATATGCATCACATATCTCTCTTCAAGCATCGTGTGTGACCTCGATACGAGAGGTTTATCGACAGGATGTATCCGAGTATGAAATTTAGATCGCCCGCCGTTATAACTTGTCGCCGTACAAAATTGCTTAATGGCGCGTAACTGATATCGCCATACGTTACGTCTTCCTAATCTTGCCCTTTCCAAATAGTATCGTACAAATCTGTACGTCGTTGATTGATCGTGGGAATTTGCGTTCTAGCTTCCTCCACGACTTTTAGATCTGTAGCAATATATTTCAATATATATGGTATGCAATATATTACTTCCTATAGTTAGACGCATACATTAATTTTTGTGTCATTTAATATTTATGCATCTATATTTCATTGCGCGATTACTACTTTGAATGCAGTTCGAAATATTCTCAAGGAAGTATTAGTTTTGAAAATATTCTAATTCCTAATGGACGGAGAAAATGTACAGTACAAATTCGTGAAAAATATATTTTCTTTTACAATACTTAACATAAAGCTAGAATCTTTAACAATACTAATTATATATCTATTACTATAAAAATGATAAATTACACATTTGTTCTGTTGTTTGTTAAGAATTATACATTTGTCCGTACTCAAAATATTATATTTGAATAATTACAATACTTATTTGTAAAATATAATATTTATGTATTATTGAATAAAAAAAATATTGTATTATACAGGGTGGCCCCGAACGTTCCAGCCAGACTTTGAGATCTTATAGGAAATTTAATTCTGTATAAAAAATTTCCTATAAACATAGGTCGAAAATTGCTTCCTTAAAAAGTTATCGCTCAAAAACCTTTGATGAAGGAAGAACAAAAGGTGAAAAGAAAATGAAATAAAAAGAAAATGAAACTAAATAAATTTCTTGAAAAAAAAACGATAAAAATAAAAAAATAAAAATCTTTTTCTTTTATGAAAATAAAATAAAAGTTAGTTAAAAAAAAATTATTTTATTTTCATAAAAGAAAAAGATTTTTATTTTTTATTTTTATCGTTTTTTTTAAGAAATTTATTTAGTTTCATTTTCTTTCTATTTCATTTTCTTTCCACCTTTATGCTCTTCCTTCATCAGAGATTTTTGAGCGATAACTTCTTAAGGAAGCATTTTTCGACCCATGTTTAGGAAATTTTTTGTTCAAAATTAAATTTCCTATAAGATCTCAAAGACTGGCTGGAACGTTCGAGGCCACCCTGTATATCAAATAAAATATTCGAATTATCGAATTATCGAATAAAAAAATATTGTATATGATTCCTCTCACACTAATTCCTCTTATATATATGTTTCACGATTACAAAAATTATATTATAATTTTCATTATAATATTTTCTCCGTGCAATTATGTCTTACTTAGTCGTTATTCAAATTTGAGAGGATTAATTACCTATATCAGAGATCACCATACCCTCGTCGGCATCTAACTCATTCAGAATTTCTCCCCAAGGGTTAGTTAACTGAGTATGCCCCCAAGCGACGTATCCAGGCGGTGAACCACGTGCTGGCGATATGCAGGCTACGTATAATTGATTGTCATTTGCTCTGGAACGCTGTAGCAATGACCACTGCAGCGGGCCAGTGATCATATTGAATGCCCCCGGGTATATCAACATCTGACAACCTGATATCACAAAATAAGACGAAATTAATAGCAAATAATAAAGAATAATAAGCTTTAATCAATCTCTTTTCTCATGGAAACTTCAAAGAAAATATAAAATAATAATTTAAGTTATTTATAATTCAAAATTTTAAGCTACCAAGTTATCTATGATTAATGATAACGTATTTTATCATAAAAAAACGCAATAATTTTTTCCTTTTTCAAGAAAGATTAAACTACAGCTCTGAGCATTAATAATAGTGAAATTCTCGTTAAATTCTGCCGCGTTATTTTTACAACGAATTAAACTTTAACATTTTCCATGTAATATTTGTTCACCTTTGTTTCTATACAGTCGTGCCAGTTCTTCAAACCTGATGTCATAGCAAATGCCGATACCGATCTTGCAACCTTTCACTTCAAAGATGGCAAGGGAATTGCCGGGCGACAGGGAATCGCTCTCACGAAAGGTGAATTTGCCTTTAATGTCAATATCGAACAAATGCATCTATAAACGAAGAAGTGTACATTCCATTTATCGCGTATAGAAGCATTTATCTTAAATATATGCGTGGAAAGACTTTGAATTATTTTCATAATCTCCTATAACGCATTTTTTAATTTTTGCATTTTTTATTTTATATATATCACATCAATGTTTAAAATATTTTTATAAATATATAAAACAATATTTATAATTTTTTGAGTAAATATTTTTTATAATATTTAAAAATATGTAAGGATTTAATTAATAAAAAACAATATGTGTGTGTGTGTGTGTGTGTGTGTGTGTGTATTAAATATTTTTAAAAATATTTTTGAAACTTCCTGTATGTGTATACATGCCTGTTTAATGCTAATCTTTACCTTCCTGTATTTAGCTATGAGCTTTCCATCGGGTGCCCATACAGTGCAAGTATTGTACAACTTGTCATCATCCCTTTCCGGTATCGTGCCAGCAATCACGTAAATATTGTTTTTTTTCGCAGCTTCGGACAAAACCGCGCTTGTTTCGCCGCCGGGGATGTTCTCAGCATATTTCGCAAAGTGGGCTATTTATTTTACATCAATATGATATGATAAATAAATAAACGATACATATAATATACAATTATTTACATATGATATTTTTAATTTCTAAATGCAACAATATTTTATTATTAAAAAATTTTACTCTTCTTTTAACAGATATCTACTTGTAATAGAAAGATTTTAAAAAGTTGTATTATTATAAAGAGAGGAATACTAAGAATCCGAAAATATTTTAAAAATATAGGCATACATTAAAAACATATAGGCTTATTGAATGCGAGATATGAAAAACTATTCTTCTTTTTCAAGTAAGATCAGACATTTGAAAACATATCTAAATATCTTGCTGTTTTCGAAAATGCAGAAATGTTACTAAGCAAAAGTGTCGAATTAAAGGAACAATTACTCTCCTTACCCTGGTTCTAATAAGCAAAAAAATTTATTTAATCATTGCTTCTGAAATTTTGATTTAATCGTATTTTTTAACTGCATATTTTATTTTTTAATTTTGATTTAATCGTATTTTTTAACTGCATATTTATAGATATTTTTCTAAGATGCTCACTCTATGTAATATTATATATTATATATTATGCGTAAGTTTGTGATAAATATTTCACATGGGATAATTACATGTTCCGTACGGCGAGTTGAAACATTCCGGCAATGCCACGATATCGGCACGTTCCTGTTTCGCGCGCTCAATGAAGGTTGCGGCTCGCGAAACGTTCACCGGTTTATCATCGCCTACGCTCAACTGTACCAATGCCAAACGCAGTGCTGAAATATATATCGCATACATTATCTTATACATGTTAATTTCTCACAACGTATATGATCAGTTCGAACGGTCATTAACTGCATCTCTAATTTTCTTTTCACATATTATGTAAATAAAATTATAGTCTAAAAATAAATGATATAACGTAACTTTGAAAAATACAATTTTATTAAAAATTTAATTTGTCGTGATTATTAATTTGATCACTGCGTATACATAAAAAAAATTCATATATAATATACTGTATAATAAAAAAAAGAATAAGAGACAGGGCGTCACATTTTATATTGTTATAATTAAATAATATTATCTTAATCTTATATATAATTAAATAATATTACCTTAAATCTTGTGAAAAATGAATATATGTGATATATGAATGAATATATTTGATTCTAAAGTGGCAAATAGTAATATCAATAACTTATACAGAGAAAACTTGAAGTAGAAAGTAGAGAGGGTCTCTAGTAGCACCATGCATGTTATATATGAATGAACGTATACAAATACGTATACATCGTATATGAATGATTTAAATACTGCTTAATTCAGGGTCCGGTAGCCTATGTATGGATCAATGTCAAAGCATGCAATCGATGTAAAATGTTATGCGTGTTTTTTTTACTTTCTCTTTGTTTTTTTATTATATTTACAGAAAAACACACGCGCAATTTCGAATTTTAACGAAACAAATAATTGTCAAACCACTTACTTGCCATTGTTCTTATTCCGCTTAACACGGTGTTCGCACGCAACATGACATTTATATCAGGTTAGGTTTCCGTAGTTATCTCTATGACGTAAGAATATTATCTATGTTTGAAGGAAAAAGGATTTATCTTGCATTTTTTTATCTCTTATTGCGCACTTAATATATCCACATTCAGGTACAAATGAGGAAAAAGGAGAAAGATTCAACGCGATTCCATATTTAATGATTAGTCTAAAATTATTTCGACAACACGCATGTTTAAAAAATATATTCTAGATATCTCTCTTGCGTCTTTTAAATTTTCAAAATATTTTAATGTGTTTTTTGGATTATCGCACGGTGACAGGATTTATTTATATTTTGCATATAAAAATATTCATGACAAATTGCCTAAATTGTTTAATTTTCTTGTACAGAATTCTTTGTTCTTTGTCAAATTTTCATCTCCTTCAATTTATAATAAATCTTTTAAATTAAAAAACATTTTCTATTTTGTCTCTAATTCCTGTACATCGAGTTCTAACGATAAAAATTTAAATAGAAAGTGTTTTTGGACATATGGCTTGAATTTTTTTTATTGATAAAGCACTTTAATATTTTATTTTTAACCAAAAAGTATATCATAGAATACAGAATAAAGATAATTTTAGAAATTTTACTTAAAATATTAAGCCATATGGAAAAATAAGATTTATTAAAAAGACATACACAAATAATGTATCAATTTATAAAAAAACATACACACTATATATATTATCGTCTGCTAGACGATCGAGATCTTCTGTGTTTTTTAGATTTTCTCTTGACATAAGATTCAGATATTTTATCGTTTTGTCGTTCTCGTTCTTTATCTTTTTCTTTATGTTTTTTTGACTTTTTTGCTTTTTTCATTCTATCGCTACTATTGGAACGCCTTCGTTTTCTATTTTTCTTATTATTACTATCACTGTCAGATGAATTCCTTTGCCGCTCCTTTGATTTCTTTGTTTTATGTTCACTGTCTTTCTTCTTATGTTTGCTTTTCCTTTCAAATACATCTAAATCGCTGTCATCATTACTGCAAAGATCTGAATATTTCTGTTTATTTGCATCTTTGTTGTTTTTATGTTCTTCATATTTAGCAACATCTGAAATTAGATTAATTAAATATTAAAGATCAGAACTTCAATATAATAATAGTGCACAATTATATAAGAAATTATTCAGGATTTTTAGAGAAATACGTGACACAGTATAGTATAATCAAATATATAATTATCTCTTACCCTAACAGCACACATGTCCAAAAGATGTCCAAAGGACATCCATAGAATATCCCGATCTCCTATGGATATCCTATGGATATCCTTTGAATATCTTTCGGACATGTGTGCTGTTAGGGTAATAATCTTTATAATCATATATATTGAACTATAGAAGAAATCTTTTTCATTATACATTGAAACAAATTAATTTTCTGCATGTCATCATCCACTTTGATAATATAAATTGATATAAGATATTAGTATAAAAAATTACATTTTATCTTGCATCAAAAATATCTTACGATTTTTAAATTAATTTTAAATCCAATATATTCTCTTGTGCAAAATTTAAACCAATTAATAAAAAGATAAGTTATTGAAAAAGAAGGAAATAATATAATTGTATTATTTTTGTAAGAATATTTTACAAGTAGTTTGGTATATTTATTCTTGCACAATAAAATTTATAAAGAGACATATACAAACTTTTAAAATAGTGTAATATAATTTGATATATTCTATTTTTAAACAAAAATGGATATTGCGAGTTTTTATAAAAAAATTAGTTATTTATTAATTCATGAATATATAAATATTTTCACATGGCTTTTTCCTTTTAATATCATAACTCAATATGATTGCAGAAAAAGTCAAGAAATTATAATTGCTATAATTAATTTGTAGTTTATTAACTGGTTATTAAATTATAAGTTAAAAATTGTAAAAAAATTCTGATGTATGTGTATACACACACTCACACATATGCATAGACATATAATTTACATATATTTATATTTGTTAAACATATCTAAAAAAATAATTTATTTACTAACTTAAAACTTTAGAATTTTTCAAATATTCTGCCTTTGTCACTGCTTGAACTATGCATTCATTCACAGAGATGGTATTTCCATTTAATGCCATTTTTATAATTAATCTTCCTGCATCATCAAAACCTTCTATTTGACCATATGTATTGGCTCGCTTGCCAGCAATAATTTTTATAAAACTTCCTTTTTCTATTTTCAATTCTTCTTCGTCTTCTTTTTTAACTTTTCCACCTTGTTTTTGCAGTGTTATCTTATCTGCACCAAGTCCCATTCCTGCTGGCCGTACTTCATGTACAATAGTTGTTACAAGTCTAAAAAATAATATATAAGAATTTGAAAAGAATATATAAATGATTTGTGCTTAAAAATGTATGCTGCAAGTAAAAAATGTAATTAATATATAACACATATATTAATTTCTATAAAAAAAGTCCTTACTTTGGATTTTTTCCAATCCCTTCTCCAGATTTCCACCCCATACCTCGCAACATAGCAGTTCCAAACTCTTCTATTGGCACATTCTCATAATCTTGTAATAAACTCTGTATAGAAGAAGAAAATATTAAACACATACAATTTTTTCCAATTTTTTTTATTTGATTTTATGACAACATATTATCAATATATTATTAATTTTATCTCACTTACTTCCTCTGCACCATTTAAATTCTGTCCTTTTATTAATGGTAAAGTTAAATCGCTTAATTTATCTTTTTCTTCTATCGATTTGAGATCTTCTATAATTTCTTTAGCTGCTTGTTCATCTAATATACTTTCATTTTCATTAAGTGCTATTGTTTCTATTTGTATATTAGAAACAGCTTGTTGTATATTAGAAACATCATTTTTATTTTTTGCTTTTTCTTTAAAGATATCTGCATTTATTTTATTAATAATTCTATCATGCCAAGTCTTAGATTTCAACAATGGAATAACAAGAGGTTCCTTTTTCTCTTCTCCTTTCCTACGAATAAAAATATTTTTGTCAAATCACTTGTACAATATTATCATAGAATCGATTAGGTTCATCAAATCATAAATTACTTTATAAAAATTATAATATAAACTGTATATGCATTTAATTTTAAAAAAAAAATTTATTAAACATGATATTTGTTAAATTTTATGCAATAAATATATATTAGTAATTTGTTAAAGATATATTAAATTTTATAACAAAATATTCATATTATTCATATCATATATATATATATATATATATATATATATATCAATTATTAAAATTGTTAAAATTATGTGAGGATAAGGTAACAAAGATGACACAAAGTTAAAATTTCAAATATATAGCAATAAATTGACATCTAAAGTATATATCCGTAAATAGCAAAGCAGTAGATAAGATTAGGTTAGGTTGGATTTTGTATGTATGAGTACACATATGATCGCATTGATTTTCCTGTTACAATGAATTTCTTCGACTTACCCGATCACTTTAATCGCCTTCTCATCAAGACATTCAATATATTCCACTTTTTTCTGCTCGTGTAGCACCTGTTTATCCAACAGTGGTTTTTTCACAGATTTTACAAAACTAAACGAAATTTTTTTATTCTCTTCCATTTTGTATTTACAATTATTGTGATTTATTTTCTGGAAGAATATTTAGTTAGCTTCTCTATCGAATATATGTCTTTTCACAAAATGTTCAAGAAAAAAGTCTTTTATTCACTGAACTTACAAAAATTAAACGAGATCATCACAAACCATATCCCGCAGTGCGCAGAACCACAAATCACACGCACACATGCGCAATGAGTATTACACATAGCATGCGCATGCGCACTATACATAATTTTTATCGAACACGTGCATTTTCGAAATAAAGATGAAAAATTAATAAAATTAATAAAATTAAGAATTAAGTCAATTATCAACTTCAAATTATACACACATATAACATGTATCTTTAAGACGTATTTATAGATGTAACAAATAAATATAAATTTCTTTCAGTTTACAAGGGAATGGATTAGAATAAATAAATACATTCTACTATATACATTTAATCTTTTGGAAGAAAGAGTATATGTTTCAGAATAATTAATTTTATAATAAATTAAGATTATTAATAGAATTATATCAAACAAATTATCTTATTAACAAGTACGAATAAAAAAAAGGATATACTTTTTGTTTTATTCCATTAAGTGCATTTAATCATAAACATCAGTCTCGTTTCACTTATGTATATAATTATCCTTTCAAGATCCTTTTTTAAGAAATTGACTAATCAATCATTAATCAAGCAGTATGAAAGATCAAATGATTTCCTCTGGCTATTGATCTCTATATAATCAGAATGACTACTGGCTATTGGCTTCCAAGTCCATATCTGACCAAATAGCTTCGGTCTCACTCTCTTCAGGTGCCTCATCATTATCCGTGTCTGGTAAGCCATCACCAACATCATAAGTTGTATCAGTCTGTTCCTCACCAACAGTCATATAGTAAGCAGAATCCAATTTACTGGAGGAATTGTCTAGCCTGTGCATTCCCTCTAGAGCTCTTCTATTGCTCGGATCCAAACTGAAAAATAAAAAAAACAAACAAGCTTTATCAAAATTCATAATGTAGATCAATGATTGCAGAAATGTGAAATATACTTCAATGCTATGGCATAATGATCTAGAGCTTTCTCTTCATTGTGCACTCTTGCCCACAAATCTCCCAAAGTTTGATGAAGTTTGCAAGTGGAATTATTTTCCACCTGTCTTTCAAGCAATTCAATAGCTGCTTCCAAATTCATCTCTTGTTCATATATCTCCGCGAGCAGGTACACTGCAGGTAAATAGACTTCATCTTGGGACAATGCCTTTTCAAGAAGATTCTTGGCTTTACTCACTGATACAGGATCTTTCATTAAAACAGATGCATATAACTGCAAACATAAAAATCATTATGACGTCTTTTGGATTTTTCTTCAGGCTTTAACTTACCGTTAGGACTCTTGCAGTATGCCCAAGTTGTTTGCAAGAACTGCTGGCGATATTCAAAGCTTCTCGCAATCTGTGCATTCCTACAAGACAATCTACTAAGCCTTTATGTGGTTCATATCTATAGGGTTTTAATTGCACTGCATGTCTGAAAAAGAATAACGCATCCTGATATTTTTTCTGTTCAATGAAAATGTTGCCGCGTAATATGGTGGCCTCTATATCATTAGGATTCAAGTTCAACGCTTGAGCAGTAAGAGTATTTGCTCTACTAAATTTTCTAGCGGCATATAAAGAGTACGCCATAGCCACATAGATCTCGCCAGTACATTCGTTGTTAGCAGTTATCGCTGGTATCAATCTTTCTAAATCTTTGATGTAGTGCATCTTATATAGAATTGCAGCATATATATCCACTCTATATACAAATAACAAACAAATAAATACTATTATGAGAAACAAATAAATAGTATTATGACAAACAAACAAATAAATACTATTATAAGAAATATTTTTTGATGAAATATTTACAAACAATACTTAAAGTTTACATTACCCTTTTGTTATATCAGGCTCAATAATTCGGGCTCTTTTTAGACACATCATAGCATTTTTATCATCACCTGCATAATAATAACATTCTCCCATGATAGTTAATAGATTGAAATTATCCCTAAGCAGAACAACATTATCTAACGATCTCAATGCAGTCACAGCAGGAGTATATTCTCTATTGTGAATATGAGCATGCGCCTTGATCCATGTGTTAAGCCACTCCAAATTCATCGAGTTAGAAACAGAGTTGACAATCAGAGAGTTAACTTCTACACCTTTCACTCCTAAGGACAGGAGGCCTTCAGCTGCTTCCAGAGCTAGCGGACACTCCCTTAAGACTTCTTTATATGTAGTAATGGCAGATCGCTCCATTCCCTGTTCATAAAACATCTTGGCCAGTGCCATATTCACTTTGGCAGTACGCTGCTTGCCAGGTATGCTCTGCAATACTTGCAATGCTTCCTGCAGATTTTTGGATTTCACGAGACATAGATGGATTTGATATTTAATGTTGACATCTGATGGTAGGTCCTTTTGTCCATCTAATAAAGGTTTTCCTGTACCTTTAGATTTTAGCAGACATTTGCGAAATTGCAAAGCCTTTTTATACAGAGTCTCAGCTCTGCGATACTTGCCTAAATAAAAATGAGCATCCGCATAATAGACATACACATGAAACTTGGTGTAACCAGGTAGCATATCAGTATTATGTTCGCTGAGAGAGAGCACCAAGTTTGTTAGAGAGATCACATTTGAGTATAATGCCTGATCATAAAGCAACTTGATTTGTTCAAATATTCCTGACATGGTTAGTCTTTCAATTTATCTTTGACAGATTTTATTTCAGATTGCACACTTTAAATCTATGATAATAATATTGAAAATATGTCTTTTATAAATTTCTCAGAACTCCGAGATTATTAAAACACTCTTTATACATGTACAAAATTTATCGAATCTATCGAATTTTTCAATTATTTTCCTCTTTGCATTTCTAATTTAACATGAATTCAATTCAATAAATTAACAATTTAATTTGCAGGAAATTTTTACTCAAAATAACATCTTGATAAAACACATGTATAGAATAAATATATACATAAAATCGAGAAGATCGTTGTGATATCCTTCGGAGTTGTTTGGTGTGCAAGAAGTTTGCAAAATATACCAACAGAGGACGTTGCAATACATTTGCACGCGCTAAATATATATATGAATGTCACTGAATATATCACTAAGCATCACATACAATTTATATATTGGTAATATTTTTCTTTTCTTTTTCCAAAAATAATATAATTTAAATTCAAAATAATATAATTTATATTATGTATTTTTTATGTAATTTTATTGTATATTGACAGTTATAAATTTCTGCAGTCGAATATCGTATGTATATAAATAAAACTATAACTATAATATACGCTATTTAGAATAATAAAAAACCTATTATGTAGCAAAGAGACCGACTTGAAGTTAAACCGACTTGAAGAGACCGACTGGAAGAACAATATCTATTTTTAAGTGAGAGAATAGAACGCCATCGTATAATTCCGATATTTTAAAAAATATTAAAGATGCAAGAAGGTAAATATTATCCTGAATTACCACACAACTGTATTTATATGACGCTCAACATTTATAGATCCCGAGAAAACCGATCGCACAAATACGCAGAATGTTAAGTTTATCGATAAATTAATCGCACAATGGATAAAACGAACAGGAGGCGATATTCCGCATCAAACGGAAGAGGTGTTTGCATTTTTTTCTCTTTTATTAATTCAATTTCTGAGAATAAAGCTTTTTAACAAATAATTTAAAAAAATAACAGGTAACCGAATATTTGAGCGTGCAGGAAACCACACAACATGTCCTGCACAAGCGGGAACGCATGATTCAAGATCTAAAACTGAAACTGAAGGAAAGCCAGGAGACGGTAGGCTTTTTGTCTACCTCTTTGGAAACGGAAACGCGCAATAAGAAGGAGATTCGTATGAAGTAAAACTCTCTAGTTTGTTTTTGTCATGCTCGCATATCTCTTGTGTCTTGTCTTGATTTTTCTTTCGACACTATAGAATAAACGCCACTTGGGAGTCTATCGAGACTATCACGGAATATTTAAACTACGTCAGCGAGAGTCTCACCAGTTTCCAACAATATGGCGTTGATTTGACCGCTTTATTCAACAATGTGATTCTGAAACAGCAAGAAACTATCCAGAAGTTGCAATCGGACGATGTAACATCAAAAGGCGCGTTCTTATATATATAGTTTGAATCTTAATCGCAAAAGTTATTGTTATAACGATTAATTTGTAATTGTAGGTCTGAAGGATCATATTATACAATTAAAAAATACATTACAGTTGCGAGAAGAAAGGTAATTTTCATATACTATTAATAATTTGTCACATAAATAGATAGAGAGAGAAAGATACAAAGATGTCAAAATAATTTTTCGAGACAGATTACAAGAGGCGATAGTGGAGCAAAATAAATTATGTAAACAACTGGAGACTTCTGAGTACGAACTACAGTTACAGAAGAATGAACTGAATACATATACCAAAGAAAAGCTGATATTCGTCAAAGTATGTTTTCATAATTTTTTTAAAAATTCTAAATTTCAAAGAAATAGTCTTCTCATATTTTAAATTTTTATTGAGAATTTTACTTTTTTTCTATAGGAACAGCAGCGCTTGGTATTAGAAAATGAAAATTTAAAATCACAATTACAGACAATTGAAAAAGAAAAATGTGATATCGCGAAATCAGCTGCACAACTGGAAAACAAGTTGATGCTTCAAGAAGAGAAGTAAGTGTCGAACATTAATCACTCGAACGGCGACATAACAATTTAATAATTTGTTTAGGATGCAAGATGTTTTGAAAGAACAAAATAAATTGCAAAAACAAATAGAAATCTCTGAGCGCGAATTCCTTGAGCAGAAAAGAAACTTGGCGAATTTATATGCTGAAGAAAAGAAAATACTTATCGAAGTACAATCAAATTTTTCCTTCTTTTCTTCTTCTTTTGTTTATTTAATTTTTTTCTTTTTTTTTAATTAAACAACCCAAAAAGACATAATTTTACATATTTATTTTAGGAACAACAACGGTTGTTATCAAATGAACTTGAAAATTTACAATCACGAATTAATATGCTCGAGCAAGACAAGAGTAACATTACAGAAATGGTCGCACAAAAAGATGCGTCTCTTTCAAAACTTCAAGATGAAATTCTTATGTATAAGTAAGTTAAATTAATAAAATTTAATTTAATTTTCCATTATTTAATATTCCTTTAAAAATATTTTTTATATTAAATTATTATATAATATTATACTTCATGTGTGTGTGTGTGTGTGTGTGTGTGTGTGTGTGTGTGTGTGTGTGTGTGTGTGTGAGAGACACTATTTAATGTTTAAAATTATCGTTATTATATAATAGAAACGAAATGCAACTGATGCGAGTGAATAATAACGAAGCAAACATTAAATATGAAACATTAGCAGAGAAACAAAATATGTGGGAGGAGGAATCGCGTACGAAAACGGAAAAGGTAAAGTGTATATGCGGAGACATTAATTTTGATATACTTAGTAATAGAATATTATTATATATTTTCTAGATCCAGAATTTAGAAGCTATGTTAAGCGTAATAAAGCAAAGAGAGAGCAAATTGATTAACGATATAAACAGATTGGAGAAGAAATTAACTAATGAAATGAATTATTCCAAGGATCTCTTAAATAAACTTTCGAAGGCGCAAGAAGATTTGCAGTTTGCACAAAAGAAAAATATTGAGACGCAAAAATCTTTAGAAATTACTAAGAATACTAACGAACTTACCAATATCGAACTTCAGCAACAACTAAAGATTCTTCAAAGGGAAAAGGAAGAGATTATAAAGCGAGAAAATATGAAGAATAAGGTAAAACGTGAACAAACTTATTTACATAAAAGCTTGTGCTCAAATTCGTTCAATAAGTTTCTTAAATACTTTCAGAACACGGAGATTTTGTATGAAAATACGCAAGCCAAGCATGCTGAAGAAGTATCAGCCTTGAAGAGAGATTACGAAACACAATTATTGGAGTTGAAAAGGACTACAGATTCCCTGAATGATATGATTAACAACGTCAGAAAAGAGAATACCACGCTGAACAAGTCCTTGATAAAAACACGAGAGGAGAATAGCAACTTGAAATACGATTATAAATTGAGTATGAAGAAGAATGAAGATCTTCAGGAGAAGTTAAAAGAAGCCACGAAAGCATTGCAAGCGAAATCAATAGAGGATCGAAAATCTACGAGTGAATTTCAGTCTCAGCCTAACGTAAGTGAATGCGATTATGCTAATTGTTATCGATTATCCGTCATTTTGCGGAATATGAAATTAATGATACAGGATCTTACGAATTATTATTCTTCGAATTATTCTGCGAATAATTATTCTTCGAATCGTGTTTAAGATTTTCATGGATTACGACGGCAATGAAAAAGATGAGACATTATCGCAGAGTCATTCATATTCGATGAGTTTGAAGGAGAATCAGAAGGAGGTATAGATATTTAGTAGTAAAAAATAATAAATACGATATCAAAAAAATCAATGGACAAATATATAGTAAAAGTAAAACGTAAATGAATGATGATAAGTTTCTTGCATGAAAGAGCTAGAGATTTGCAGATTTGAAATAAGTGAAAGTGAGAACGCGAATGAGAGAGTTTTTAACGTATAATGTTATTCATCCTCTCATTCATTGTCGTTAAACGAGATATTGAAGTAAGATAACGAATTATAGCGTAAAAACTTTTCTCACTTTTTTATGTTTTTTTTCTGTACGTAGCAAGAGGCAGAAGTTACGTCAGCTGGAAGGAAGTTCTTTAAAACGCGTCAACCGCGTTATAGTCAACCACGTACTTATACCAAACGACGATAAAGATTTACTAAGAAATTAGTATTGATTTGAACACATCTAGGTGAACAAATCAGATTCTTTTCGTTTACGTATTTCATTATTATTATTATTATTATTATGTATTATATTTATCGTTTTTATTTAAAATTAATTGCGAGAATAATAATGCAATACATATAAAAAAGTATATATAAAATTCATCAAGTTATGAATTAGAGATTAGATATTTAACATAGATTCTACCTTCGACGTAAAATTAATATTGGACTAAGTAGCTTTTGGGGTAACGTCGCGAATATGGAGAGGAAATCACATCATCGTGCTCTCGAAAAAACGCCCACGCATCTTCGACACAAGGGAGACGAGATTGTAGCCACGGTTGGAAACGCGCAAAATTTAATTTTAAACGTGACTCATCAGACCGCCATCCAGCCAATAAATGATCCCCTTTGAATCGACTCAAATTACGCAACGTAATAGAATTACGCGAATCTCGTCATCGCCGATGAAAGTCGTTTTGTCATTTTTTTTTGTTATAGAGCGCTGGAGCGCATTTAGTTTGTGAAAATGTATCACTTTTATACAATAGAGAGAGTTCTTATTTTTATCTTTAATTCATTTATAATAAAATTATTCAGCAAACATCATTTCCTCTATTCTAATTCCACTAAACTTCCATTACGCTTTTATTCCTCGAATCTTCAATGTCTTGTCTAAAATAGTATACAGTGATTAGATCTCTAAGCCTTCTTGTACTCCCAGGATGTCTACATTTTTTTCCTGTCTTCTGCTTCATCTCGCACGAGGCATCTGCCGTGAATCTGGATCACGCAATAATAACCCGAGCCATATGACAGAGGACTATTTAAAAGTAGCACGTCCCACTTTCCATGAGGGCAGCTGTATTTTTTCTTTCTGAGTCAGGACCTCGACACATTGCCTACTTGTTATACCGATACGTTATGTATTGGTATACCCATTGTAATCAACAGATTGACAATAGCACGAGTCCTTTTGTTCAAACAAATCAGACAATCCTTGATCCAACATTTCTACCTCCTAATAAGGATCCATTTAAATCATTCAAGATCAGCTTTGTATGATATATGTAACAAAAAAAGATTTATTTTCTTTAATTATCTATTCCTTATGTTTAGTCCTTAATTTTTTCTATGATTTATACTTAAAATATGTGTATAATATTGAGACTTTGTGTTAAATCAAAGATAAGAAAATGTTCCATATGATTATAACTGTTTCACTAGGCATAAAATTGTAACTGACTAGAAAATTTATTAATAAAAAAATCAAATGAAAGATCTGTTGTATATATTTCTTAAATAGATATTAAAAAATATGCAATCAGCATAGATTTTTATTATTGGTTTTCCATATTGATTCGCTATAATAGGAGATGGCAACGAATTCGCGACAGTGAGATCACTCACTCGAATCTTGTTTCGGCTTATTTACCAGAGATGTTATAATCATTACTAAGCTGTCCAATTTTCACAGCAGCTGCGACTCTCAGCAATTTCGGAAAACCTATTTCTCGTTTATCTGAATAAGCCGCTAATATTAGAATCTCTTGAAACGTGTGGAATCACGTACGCTTGTGTCATTTATATAGGGTGTCCCGATATGTATAACAGAAAGAAAAATATGTTTCATTTATTAATAAATGAATGAAGAATAAAGAAGAGCATAAGAGAAGCTTTGAAAATTCATTGAAAGTCAAGACATGACATGATATCCTCCGTCTATTGCGTCTTTATGCTTAGATAAAGATTTCCTTCTCATGGAGCATCTTAGGACACCTTGTATACAACCCTCTTACGTTGTTGGACGGATTTCTCCCCCGACTTAGCCACGGTGGTTGCGTGGTTCACGCGAAAAGTATAAAAAGCTCGCGACTAAGAGGGACCCGGCACTTCAGTCTTTTCAAAAATATCGTAAGGATGGCTCTAGAACGTCAAGTGCGCGCTAAGGTATATATCTTAATCGTGTGGTGTAAAATATAATAAATATATAATACTGTTTGATTCGTTCATGCGTGTCATGTCACAGTGATCTAGAGTCTTTTTGAATAAAAAAGAACTTTTTTTTTCATCATTTATATTATATGTATAAATTTTTTTCTCTCTCTGATACATATTTAATACATACTAGAAGTCTTTGAAATATTCCGGGATGTTCGTAGTCGTAGGATTCTATTAATTTTTAGAAGATCCGCAGACTTTCGCATGGCTTTACCTTCTATTTTTTATAAATATCATCAATTTTATAAATTAATTGTTACAATTTTAAATTTCAAAACTTTGTACACAGATTGCGGGAAAACGCAATCCCGAACAAGAGAGGGAGGCGCAGGAGTGGATCGAATCGATCCTCGGCAAAAAGTTTCCCCCCGGTGAGACCTTCGAGGATGTGCTGAAGGACGGCCAGGTCCTCTGTCATCTCATGAATAAGATTTCTCCTGGATCGGTACCGAAGATCAATTCCACCGGCGGGCAGTTCAAGATGATGGAGAATATTAATTTGTGAGTATTGTCGTAATATGTGAATATTAATATGTGATTGTGTGTAAATTATGCGGTGACTTCATCGTCATTATAGGTTTCAAAAGGCTCTAAAGGAATACGGAGTGGACGATGTCGACGTTTTTCAGACGGTGGACTTGTGGGAGAAGAAAGATATCGCACAAGTAGTAACAACGTTGTTCGCTCTTGGCCGAACGGTAAATTTTATTTCTTACGATTGCTTGTTTTTTGTACACTAAATAATTTTAATCTCATTGTCAGTAATTCTGTTAATTATATATTTACTGTTTTTTTTTTCACTTTAGACGTACAAGCATCCCGAATGGAAAGGACCTTCTCTAGGACCCAAGCCAGCAGAAGAGTGTAAACGTGACTTTACAGAGGAACAATTGCGAGCTGGCGAGGGGATGATTGGTCTCCAAGCGGGTTCCAACAAGGGTGCGACTCAAGCTGGTCAGAGCATCGGTGCTACCCGCAAAATTCTCTTGGGAAAGTAAAATAAAAATTTTAATGCAGTTGCTTACTCTCTTCCACTCTTTAGATCTAAAAAAAATTGCGTACTTTTCTATGTATATGTAAATGCGTATATATATTTTTTATTTTACTTTTGTAATTAAATGAATAGCTGTCATTTATTGATCTGTCTTCTCATTTTACTTCTTAAATATAAGCGGTGTATGTCACGAAGGTAGTAAATATATCAACTCGTAATAAGTTTTAATCTTCTTAATCAAAGATAGAGAGAGAAAGAGAGAAAAAGAGTGTACATCTCTTAATAAAGCTAGCGATAATATTGACATAATGAGATAAAATAATTTTTATAATTAAATGAGATATATTATCGTTATTAAATTAAATCTCTTATCACTTTGTATCTCAAGATTTTAATTTCGAAAAATGTACAATGTCGATGACAGATATGCGTTTCAAAGCAATCAAACTGTTATTCAACTGTTATTTATTGATTAATGACAGATGCCCACTTCGAAACGATAAATGATTGATTATTATCTAAAAAATTCCAAATAAAATTATTATCTAAAAAATTCCAAATAAAATTAGTTCTATCCATCCGAAATAAATCGAGATTTCTTTTCCTTTTCCAGAATTTTAATTAAGTTAGTTAAGTTTTAATTGGAATAATTTAGTTATAGATAATTCAATTTTTTTCATTTTTTGCAATTTTTTTCATTTTTTCAACAGTCACCATTTAAGGATACGAAGGTGATATCATGCTACGCGCTGGAGACGTCAAAAATAAAGCGCGACGCGATGCAAATTGCGTGCAACGCGTTGAAACTATGCCAAGCTAAACTCGTGTGGGATAAACGGTGCGTGGGATCCGTTCTATTGATATCCGAAAAATGTGCTTTAATGTTGCTTATCCAAAATTACAAAACGTATACTTTGCAACATTCTCATTGTCACATTTTTTGAATCGAAATAGCTCGATATTCGATAATTATTTATTGCTTATTTATCGTTCAAATCATTAAAGAAGAACGTATCGTAATGACAATTTTATCGAGATAGGCTATCAAATCGTAGACAATACACGATAACGCGAAGAAAAGTGTGATTGTTATGTACAATTGAAACTTTCGAAAGTATACGAATGCGTTTGCGCGTATTTATAGAATAAGATACATTTACAAGAGTTCCTATCTCTCTCTATATAAGGCATATATGTATTACAGAACGCTACAATAAAATAACATTCTCGCGCAACGCGTGACGGAAAAAGGTATGTCATATTTTCTCGTATACTACGTAAAAAGATCGATTGCGTATATAAAAATAATCGTTTGATTCGACTTGCGAGAAGTAAAATTATACGCACGCTTGCGTGCGCCGTTTAATTCTCGCCATAAATACGATTTCTATTGTTTACGATTACAAGTTTCGCGCGAGGTTTCTAAAAAAAAGGTACCTATGATATTATATCACGTTTTTTGAGAGAATTCTGTTAAAAAGAAATGCTCTCAAAGAGAAAGAGAATTCTCTTAAAGGTTAAAATCTCAGTCGAGGAAATCTCAGATAATCTCTCCATGTTAGATTTCCCGCTATCTAAATCTCGCGCTGTCCAATTTTTTTATTTTTTGCAGACGGCATAAATGATATCGGTGAAATGCAAATTGCGTACGCGTTATTTCAAGTTAATTCCTCGTCAATTTCCCGAGACGAATGGAGCGCGGATGTAGATCATGCCAGGGTTACGATAGTTTGGAATGCAAACCGATGGGGAATTATTCCATCGACCTCGACCCAGCGCGATTTTAATCCAACGTGTTCTTTCTAATATCTAGTTCTAATACGGTTCTTTCATGCGATTAGGACAGGTAATTCGGTATCATTATAGCCGATCATCTTGGTTGCTTTTCGTTTTTCTTTCTTTTTTAAACTAGAGAGAGTAGAGCAGCGAAGAGAGAGAGAGAGAGAAAGAGAGAGAGAGAGAGAGAGACACGAGTGTTTCAAAAAATCAAACATTCCAAGACAAGAGAGGCAGAGAGGAGGAAAATTAGAATGCAAAAGAAAGAGAGAAAGAGAGACAAGTGTAGCATTTGTAGAAAAAAACTACAGTTTACATTGCAATTTTGTTTATATATTTTATTAAAATATATATATTCAGTATCTCATGCTATGCGAGATTGATAAGAGAGAGATCGATAAGATATACACATCTGAAATTCTTATTTCTTATATTACAATTGTATTATAACGTAATGAATAAATTTCTTTCGATTACAATCCAGTTGATGAGGAAAAAACAGATATACACAACACACGTACATTCTCTTTCTCTCTTTCTTCTTCTCTCTCTATATATATAATATTTTATTATTATCACAATAAAAATCACAACACACATCAAAACACAACACACATCAATACGATATTAAATCGATATTAGCAAGTAATAAAAGCAATAAAAGCAAGTAGATATGCAAATATTGATAACGTTAACGTTGCAAGATTCTGTCACTTGATATATAATCTGTAAGTCTAAAGAAAGAGAAGAGAGAGAAGCAAAAGAGAAAAGACTTTTTTAATTAATTCTAAAAAGAAAAGATTTATTGTATGAAAATGTTGCGCGAGGTTCATTGTATTTTCCTGACTTTTTCGATAAAAAGAATCCATGCTAATTTCTTATAGCGTCCTAGAAAATCAAAGAACGTAAATGAGATTAATTAATCTTTAATTATCCTCGTGCAAAGCATCCTTTCGCCATAATAATTGTAATCTAATGCACACACATAACAATTTTCAACATAGAGATTTTTCAAATTATAATATACAATCAACTTTAATTCCCGAATTAAATGATCTCGGGATCTCTCGATCGCACACTCGACCTTCAACGATCAAGATACGTACATCAAATGTAGATCGATCGATCTGTCCGGTAAGATCGCTTCCGCGATAGATGATCTTGTATAAATAAAAGACTGTCACAGAAAGCGATTTTATTGTGTCAATATAAGCATCACCAACATATCACGAGTGTCTTTGCTCTTCTTAGCGAGGTACGTATTCTGACATATACATTCTGACATTCTTTTTTTTTTCATTCTTCCTTTCTTCTCTTTCTTTTTTTTGCGCAGCGTAAAGTGACGAATAAAATAAGAATTGCAAAAACCGGTTCGCATCTATTCCACTACTTTCTCGACTCGAGTCGCACAACATACCTCCCGCATTATGCGGAAATAATTTCATTATTTAATGGTTGGTTCCAACAGATGAGCAGTGAGATACAGACAAGGTAGTTTCGCAGCAACACAATTGTAATAATAAAATAATAATAAAATATTAATATTACACGTTAAAAGAGAAAGAAAGAAAGGGAAAGAAAGAGAGTGACAGAGAGAGAGAGAGATGATGTAACAATAATATAATTACTATAACAACAATTATATTATATAATTACTATAATAACAATTATATAATAGAAGTATAGGCGCGTCGAAAGAAATTGGCGACTTTTCGGACATCCTATATGTTGACATGACTGTGAGTTTGTGACGTCAATATTCACTACTCACAATATTATTATTACCTGTCGTCGTTTTTCTCTCTTTGTCTTTACAGCCGTATCGTTCAGCTGATCTCGCCATTCGTTTCTCGCTCGTCTCCTCTCGCTTTCTTAACGTCCCCGCCCTTCCACATACAATTGTTTGATACTTTCATTTTTATTAGCAACGAGCTAGCGTCGACTAGACCCTAGTAGTATGAGTCAAAACATCAATAAGATCGACATAAGAAGAAGGTTAATTCTATTTTTTTCGTACAATAAATTTTCGTTTTTCGTTTGGTTTCTAAAATTTCGCTTCAGTCTAAACATTTAAACCTGCGCTTTAAATAACGAACGGTTTACAATGTGAAGAAATCGATGTTGTAAACAATTTTGGTTTATTATCTTTCGGTACATTTGAATGAACACTTGGTATTCACATACAGTTCCTAATCAATTTTTATTAAAAAAAAAAAAAGTTATATGACTTGAGCTCTTACGAAGTAGTAATCGTAAAATATAAATTAGAAATTAACAAAATAATGCAAAGAAAAAAAGTATTTTAAAAGATAAATATAATCCTCGATTTTATTTCTTAAAATCATTAAAAGAAATACAAGTTATAAAAAAATATTTTCATTTGGTAATCAGAGCATAGTATTTAGTAAGTAAATTTAATTTCACATATATATAAATATGTACACATATTATCGTAATTTGAAGAAAAAATGCGCAAAAAATTAAACTTCGAGTTTAATTTTGAACGGATATAACATATGATAACAAGTAACTTAAAAATCAGCTGTTAAAAGTGCCTGATAACAAGGGCCATGAAAGAGAGATAACACACATTGATAAGATCCAAACTCCTTGTCCTTTTGACAGTTTTCGCTTTCTTAACCAACAAGCTCGACAAACGTCATTGGACTAGAGAAATTTATTTTAATTCAAACGAGTGAAAGAGTTGAAACGCGAATAAAAATTGCGCTCGATCTCGAGACAGATACACGCTGCGGCGAGGTCGAAAAGTTTCACGGAGATCGAATAAAAAAAAAAAAAAAAGTAAATCTAACCCCATCTTGCTCGTCCGACATGCATTCCCTAACCTCTTCGTTCGGCGACGTAGCGTCGCGTTTACTCGCGCATGGGACGGGGAAACTCGCGGCAATTTTGCGTTCTCGTAACGTAACGAGGACTGCAAGGACTACGAAGTCCATCGGCGGAGACAGGCGCGGCACGACGCGAGTCAGCGACGCGGTGATCGCGCGTAAAAATGAAATGGGGCATTGGGTGAAAGTACTCGCGGCAGCGAGCGAGCGAGCGAGCCTGCCTCTTATATCAGATCAGTACGGTAGGCGCGCCTTGTCACTACCGCGCGTTCGCTTCGCGTCGTTCCTCCTGGCGCGATCGCTCTCCTCCTCATGACCTCTCGAGACGTTGCGCATCCCGTCGCGAAAATTCTTTGTTTCGCATCTGTGGACTATGCTGCCGGTTTGGTAGTCTCGCCGCATCCTACTCACTGACTTGACAGAGCAGCGCTTTATTCCCTTTCCCCAGAATGCTGCGCAACCTGTGGACCTTTTGCGTCCTGTCACCGGTCATCCTGGTCTCAGCACTGGAGAATGGCTTGGCCAGGACGCCTCCAATGGGATGGTTAGCTTGGGAAAGATTCAGGTGTAACACTGACTGCAAGAATGATCCTGACAACTGCATAAGGTGAGGCGGGAGTAGTCTGGATACGTTGTATTGATGGAGTATTTGGTGTAAGCATTCAGAGAACTGTAGCGATTGGTTTTATTGTGCTCCACAGTGATCGTCTCTTCAAGACTATGACAGACATAGTGGTGGCTGAAGGATATGCCGCAGTGGGCTATGAGTATATTAATGTGGATGATTGTTGGTTGGAGAAAGAAAGAGATGTAAATGGACAGCTTGTGCCAGACAGGGAACGGTTTCCATATGGCATAAAGAGTCTGGCAGATTATGTAATTTGATATTAATTGTTCTAAGAGTGCTTAATTTCATCAAACTTGTATTTTAAATCTTGTCACTTGCATGAATTTATTGTTACATAATTGGCTTCTTTTTTCCCAAAATCATAATTTTACACTTTACTGTGCAAAGTACTTTATGGAATATATTGTCTTATTTTGTCAGGTGCATTCAAAGGGTCTCAAGTTTGGTATCTACGAAGATTATGGTAACTATACTTGTGCTGGCTATCCAGGTATATTGGGCTATTTGGATATAGATGCAGCTACATTTGCAGCGTGGGATGTAGACTATGTAAAATTGGATGGATGCTATGCGCATCCTAGTGAAATGGACAGAGGTACAGTTATATCTTATAAATAATCAATGAGTTTTCTCTCTTCATAACAGAATAAATTAATATTAAAGTTATATGAATTCATCAAAGGCTATCCTGAGTTTGGATTCCATTTAAATCAAACTGGAAAGCAGATGATATATTCCTGCAGCTGGCCTGTCTACCAAATCTATGCTGGTATGCAGGTAAGTAATGATACATTATATTCATTTATTTCTCTCAGACTATTTGTTACATTTATCTTATTTTCAGCCGAATTATACTGCGATCTCGGAAAACTGTAATCTCTGGCGTAACTTTGATGACATTCAAGACTCGTGGGCCAGTGTGGAGAGTATCATCGATTATTATGGTAATAATCAAGACGTAATCGTGCCTATTGCCGGCCCCGGACATTGGAATGATCCGGATATGTTAATTATCGGTAACTTTGGACTAAGCTACGAGCAGAGCAAGACACAAATGGCGATTTGGGCTATATTAGCAGCGCCGTTGCTCATGTCCGTCGATCTCAGGACGATCAGGCCAGAGTACAAAGCCATTTTGCAGAATAAGAAGATTATTGCTGTAGACCAAGATCCGATGGGTATTCAAGGTCGACGGATATACAAAGTGAGTGACATAAAAATTTAATGTACCGGTGCTTTAAATATGCATAAGTGTGATAAAGTCATTAATTTCACAAATTTGTTAAAATGTGAGATTCAGTCATATATTAGGGATATTATTGGACTAACATCAGTGTAATACATCCTACTCAGTGTAATCTATTGATTGCAGCACAAGGGCATTGAAATTTGGGCAAGACCTATTACTCCAGTTTACCAAAACTACTATTCGTACGCGATCGCGTTCATTAATAGACGTACAGATGGTACGCCATCGGATGTGTCGGTCACGTTGAAAGAACTAGGACTACAATATCTTGGAGGATATCGAGTGGAGGTTCGTAACAATGATTTAATCGGGAAAAGTATACAAAATTTGACGAGAAAAACTTGGTTTATCAACATCGTTTATTATATCTTTCAGGATTTATATGAAGATGTGGATTATGGCGTCCTCACACCACAGACCAAGATCAAAGTTAAAGTGAACCCATCGGGCGTAGTAATATTACGATGTAACTTGAACATAGACGATGCGTTTCGTTACACGCCGTATTCGCCCTTAAATCAGATCTTTAAAGTTAGGCAAAATTCGTTTAAATGACCGTAAACGCGCCGTAAAGTATTATCGAATTTTTATCAGCGTTTTTGTATAAGTTCTACATTCTATATTAACATATTATAAGAAAGATTAGAAATAAAGGATTTTATAAACTTTATTCAATCACTTATAAAGTGACATTTTACGTTTCATATTTACGCTTTGCATAAAAATATGACAAAATATTTCAATCCAAATACATATATACATATATTTACATATATTTTTTATGCATATATAGTGTTTGCTGATATATGCTTTGATGATCAAAGCAATATTTTCTATCATAACGTTTAATTTGTAAAAATCCTTTATTAATATTTTAACGTCGTTGATATCATCGTATTTTTATAGACAAGATCAATTTTTTTTACAAGAAATTGGATCAAATATCCTGTATAAACCGCTACATGTGCCAGCACGAGACGTATCTCTTTACACGTTCGCTGTTTTCAATCTTCTCTCTGACGTTTGTAACGCGTCACGAGGACGTGAAGGGATACCACAAACGTATCGCGGACACACTCTACAGAGGCTATTATAAATTCACTATAGATGTCAAAGCACACATTTCTTGTACCTCTATATATATACCTACCTACCTACCTACACTCACTTATCTATCCGCAATTGACATGAGAAACATATACAGGATGTTCCATTTTAAATTTACATGAATACCTTTGAGACTATTGATGATGTCGAAAATATTCTAGAAGAAAATTGAGATTTGAAAGGATATAATTTGATGTGTCAATAATTTTTTATGTAAATTAAAAATCAATTATTTAATTTTATTTAAATGTAATTTTATATTTTTTAATTCATTAGAATATGTTGATGTTGCTCTACTTTCCCTATAAAAAATATATTAGTTTGTAGTAAAAAATAATCCAATGATATTTTCATCGGTGATTTCAACAGGAACTCGACACGATTAACTTCTTCAATCCGGTATAATTGGAAAACTTCATTTAATCAGGTTTTATAAAAAAAGTGTATTTGTGCCAAAAAAAGTCATTAACATAAAAGACATTTTTATTTTAATGTAGAGAAATAATACTCGCATGTGCGTTAATTTCAATATGTTTGTGCATAATTTCTTCTACGTTCGTATGAATGTTTGTAAACAGACATGTACAGAAAGCTTTTATATGATCAATGATTATTTAAGATTTTCTTATCTGGTAAATAAATATCGCATAATTTACTTGTGAAATTAAAAATAAGACAATTCCAAGTTATTTTATTGACAATAATTTTGAAAGAATAACTAAGGAATTAGGTTGACTATAATATCAATGAATATATTATCGATCTGAACTTTTTTAATGATATTTACTGGAAATGGATATGCGAGGATTTTATGCGATAAACTTTTATTGCTTTTGGGAGCTTCTGCGACAAAAAATGTGATTTTAACACGACAGTATTTTTACTCATTATTATCGTATAACTCGAGCTACATTAAATGAGAAGTTTTCCAATCGTTGGATTGAACGAGCTAGTCGTATCGAGTTCCTATCGAGATCAGAGGTGAGAATGTCACTCGATTATTTTTTAATGACATTATTGGATTACTTTTTGTAAAACTAATTAAAAAATGAAGTACTACAACAAAAACGCACTACTCCAAAATACTCGAAGCAGAGAATGTCTACAGGTATGTCAACGAATTTACAATAAAATGCTTGAAAAGATCAATAGATCCAAATTTTTGCATCCCGATTGAAGGATCTTCTTTTGAACATCAACTTTAAGAAGGTAAATATCGTACTATTAATACTACACGTGCGTCCAATTCACATATTCAAAAGTATACAGTTCCATATGAAAACCATAAGCCTTTCCCTGACGAAAAAAAAAACAACTTTAACATAAGATTCAAGAATCCTCGAAATTCATTCAATTTATTTGAATATTTTTGCGATATCATCAATATCTCTTCCAAGATATTCACGTGGATCGCTCGAAATATGGGACATCCTGTATACGAGTATCTCTCTACACCCACTCTCCCTGTCTCCCCCTCGCCCTTTCCTCCCTCGTACACTGCTGGTAATGCGTCACAGCGACGCCCGCGTCGCGTCGCGTCGCCTCGCGTCGTCTCGCGCGTGCTCCCTTCAACCCCCAGAGAAGTCGCAGCCATTGTCAGAAGGTCGGTCGGTCAGCTCGATTCGAAACGCGCCTCCGTTGTGCGCGTAACACACCCTTTCGTCACGCGAGTACCTTGAGCGAAAAGCGAGTGAACGAGCGAGACGGACGGACGGGGGTGAGGGGGAGAAAAAGGGAAGAAGGGAAAAACGCGAAATGTGAGAAAACAATCGTTCGTCGACGCGATGAGACGCAAACATCCCCTCGACGCCGATTCCGCGCGAGCAGCACCAGCACCAGTACCAGTATCAGCACCAGTACCAGTCGACGCCGTCGTTACCTCCGCTTCTGCCATCACCGTCGCTGCCGTTCCTCCTACCGCGTTGCTGCACCTTCTTGCCGCCAAGGTCGCGAGCATGAAGATTCCGCCTCTCTCATGACCCAGGTGAGTTGGAGCAATTTTTTCTTATATAATCAAATAAAAGCGTGCGTCGAGAAGGCACGCGGCGTCGGTCTCGTGGATTTACGTGTCCGTGTTTCCTCTCGCGAGGTAACAAATTTACGCCGATATGGCGGCCGTCACCGGCCCCGACCAGCGGTTCCGAAGGAAACCGCTTCGCGAAGGAGGACGATGTTGTTTGTACGTTTGTTGGAGGATAAGGGAGAAGCGGTTTGTCTTATCGCGATACGATTGCGATGGGGCGTTATCGATATTGATGCAAGGTAGCATCGCGATCGATGACGCGCGTTCTCGACGACGTTTCGTTCGTTTTGATCGCGATGATTCAAGCTTCGGACGTTGTTTAGATGAGGTTTAACGTCTGAATCTTGAAGGATCTCTCGATTCCTATGCATTGTCAGTGAGCGTCATTACACGACGTCTCTCAGTCATTGACGTAGGGGCAGCTCGCATGAATGAATAATGGCGCCACATCGAGAATCGTTTTGAACGGTGACGCGTTTAGGATTGTCTTACAGTCTTGGAGTCGATAGTCCACGTTATTCCACGTTATTTCCGTTTTACACGGATCGCGAAATTCGATGTTAGATTTGTTGAAATTTTGCAATCCAAATCTTTGAAGAAATCACGGATTACTAGGCCTTTTACATCTCGAGTTATTTAACGCCACGAATTCAGGATTAAACATTCGGGATTTTATTTAGGATTAAAAAATTGAAAAGAACGAAAGTCGTATAATTATAAATTTAATTAATGAATTTGATAAGCGGTAGATAAATATATTGCTCGCATTTGAAACTTGAAATGTGATGTAAAATATTTGGATGCATTATATATAATTGTTATACGTTGCACACTCGTCATTTTATTCGTACTACGCTTTTCATCTATTTTATTTTTAATCTATCACCTGATCTCACAATTAAAAAAAAACCTTATCTATTATATACTTACTTAATTATGAGTTACAAAAAAAATCTTTGTTTTACTTGTTCTCACTATTGTATTGTTATTCGGACAATTCTAATTTAATGTCATCATTTTCGCATGTATCAGATGTATTAGGGCAATGGTTGCTCTTGCCTCGCTCGCATAATTAACGTGCAGAGCTTAATTAAAATTGAAACGACGGGAAAGATGAATAGATACGGATCGGAATGATTAAAATGTCACCGCAAATCGGTATAAGCGCACTCTCTATTTATCATATTTCCTATGTAGGGCGGCGCAGATAAATCGATACGCGGCACTTTCATTCATGGCTGCCTCTCTCACGGTTGGCACATTGCCGTTGCTCTACGTACCACCCACGTTGTCGAGACCACCACACTTACAACTCACCCGTTACGTAGTATACAGTCGTGGCTAACAGTGGTTCTCCGCTTCGTAAGCGAAAGAACAATGAGTGTTCATCGCACGCGAATCTCTTATATCATTTTAATCGAGCGTATAATACAAGCGGTGGAAAAATGTGCACACTTGAAAAAAAAGCGATCACACGTGTCTTTTTCTTTTTTTTTTAAATAATAGAAAATTTAGTTTGATCATTTGTCGCCGCAATCTACGTTGAAGGGCGCTCGGCCCTTTTCAGTCCTTGAACAGACGGACGCGTCGTGACGTAAGCATTCGCGTGGGATGCATTTCGCATTCTATTTATAAATCGTTGTCATTAGTAACATACAGAACGAATCTCATTCTTCCCGACATAGACGCATAATAGCCTGACAACAATTCAATCGCTCGATTGAAGAGCGAGATAGATGTGTAAATTACATTTTCGCTACTTGTGTTATTTTTAAATGCGAACCTTCCAAAAAAATCTTCAAGTCCGACAGTTCAAGGAGAGAAACATTTCAACGAGGTCCTACAAAATTCACGCTTTCGTTTCCCCTTTTTTTACAGACAGTGTCCTTGAAATTTTTAGAAATTTAATAATTGCATCCCGTGCGTATCACCACTGCACCGCCACTGCATCCCTCGGTAGCGCGGACGTCAATATTACGTCGGCGTGCATCCGCCCGCCCGTCCGTCTGTCCATCCACCCGTCCATCCACCCATCCACCTATCCATCCATCCATCCATCCGTCCATCCATCCATCCAGTCATCCATCCGTCTATTCGTTTGCGTTGAGCGACGATGGTTGATATTAGCCGCGCACGAGGCATCTCTCTGGTGGCATCTTTAAAATTAGTTAAACTAGTGCATCGACAGGGACTAACCCAGTTATACACGCGAAAAGGGGATATCGAATAAATTTACTGCGCAGCCGCGTATCGGCACTATCGGCCACGAACCGACGACGACGACGACGCATACCTACATGTTACCCGCGGCCCTTCCGTCCGTTTGCGCGCACGCGGCAGACAACTACGACGAATGCGGGGAAAGGGTGGCGCGGATTGTGCGGAAAGGGAGAGACGCGGGGATGGGTACGCCGCTCTTTGAAATCGGTCCACTTGCCTCCGTGTGCTTGCGTCCGCCGCGGCACACAATGCGAGGGTGGCGGTGGCGAACAGGCGAGTGGAGAACAGTCTTCGCGCCAGGCGGATTTTCCGCTCGGTGACACTCGCCGAAGGATCTATCTCAAGGATTTATCGGTCGCGATTTTGAAACTCCCGAGACTCCTCTCGAAGGCTCGACTCGCTCCGCGTCGCGTTCGCTCGTGCTCGGGGGTTGCCTCGCTAGTAAAAGGGGGTTGTCTCGCGCGTCCCGAGCTCCCGCTAAAGCGTTCTCCATGGCAAGGAGCGTCGTCGATCTCATGACGTTTCTGGATGTTTGCCAACTCTATCTGCAGACCAAAAAGAAATCTCGGAACCTCTGTACGCTCTGGGCTATCGTGACGTTCATCCGCACGGAGGACACCGGGGATTTTTTACGATGGTGTCGCGCCTACACCGTGCCCCGTTTGCGATATCGCACGAATCGCGCCAAAAAGACGGAGAACGCAGAAAAGCTGAGGCCCGATAAGCTGATACTTAGACTGCTGCAGGAGTTGTTCTATTGCGGATGTCTGCCCCCCTGCGAGATCGGTTTGTGAGCAAAGGACGCGTATTGTCAAGTAAACGTAAGACACGTAGAACACGTGAAAGTCTGTTGAGTTATTCGACGCAACAGGCTATATACGTACTATGGTCCTAAAAATCAACAAGATAATATGGAGTCTGCGGCTGAAGGAAAGTCCACATCTTCGTAAATATCTCGATATTGCGAATCCTTCTTTCGAATTAATCGTTAAAATGACTTTTCTCGATTCTCCGGTGCTTTCGATCGCGGTGTCTGATATCTTTTGATTTAGGGAGATGAAAATTTCTGTGCAGCATCGTGTGAGCGCACATGTGGACGACGATAAATCACCTTAGCGAGAGGGATGTCTGAGAGCGACGGAGAGCATGCAGCTCGCTCGGTGGCCTTAGAGCAAGCCTACGTCCACGAAGTATACGAGCAATGTGCCGAGAAGACCTCGCAAAGTAAACACTGGCCACGAGTATATCAGTTTCTTCAGGAACTTGAACCGGGTGCTCTCGTCTGCGACATCGGTGAGTTGAAAATATTTAATCTCCACTTAATTTTAAATAGATTGTTTATTTTTTACACGTGATGTGTTATTTTTCTTCTTTCTTTGATTAACAATAAGTAATTTTCATCGATCGAGTATTATGAATAGTGAAAAATCACTAGGCAATTCTCGCGAAGAATTGTCGCGTGGGTTGTACAATAAAAGGAAAGTTTTTTCATGTTATATTACACCTATGCGTTTTTATAAAGAATGTTATGTTTGCGTTACTTAGGTTGCGGCAACGGCAAATATCTTAGCGTAAATCACAGCATCTTTAAGATAGGGGTGGACCGATGCAAGCGGTTCACGGACATTGCGCGAGAGAAGGAAAACGAGGTACATATATCAATCGAAAGCTTCTTGTTTTTAAATTAATTATAAGCTTTATATTAATTGGACTCTCGAAATTATATATTTATATATTATATATAATATATTATTTATATATATTATTTTTTTTGCGCAAGTTAAATTAATTTCCCGGATTAATACATGTGATAAATGTCTCTCCTAAGGTTTTCGTTTTTAAATTAATTATAAGCTTTATATTAATTGGACTCTCGAAATTATATATTTATATATTTTATATATAATATATTATTTATATATATTATATTTTTTTTGCGCAAGTTAAATTAATTTCCCGGATTAATACGTGTGATAAATGTTTCTCCTAAGGTTCTGATCTGCGATAATTTGGCCCTACCATTCCGAGAAGAGAGCTTCGATGCGGTGCTGTCGATCGCCGTGGTGCATCACTTTGCCACCACGGAGAGGAGGGTACACGCGTTGAAGGAGCTGGCGCGGATTCTCAGGATCGGAGGTCGACTCGTTATATCCGTTTGGGCTATGGAACAAAAGCATAGAAAGGTAAGAATCCAGCTTCTTTTAAATGTTCTTTCAACAATTTATTTTTTCATATTTGGATTGATTAAACTATTCCACCACTATTTATTCGCAGTTTGAATCGCAAGATGTTTTAATACCTTGGCCCAAGTCATATTGCATGAGCTCGGCATCGGATGGAACAAAGCACTCGGGTGTATCAGACGGTAACGAGAAGCGAGATGATGATACCGCTCAGAAATATCCATCATCCTCCAAAAGGTGATTTTTTTCAATACTTGTGCAATAATCGTTAATTATTTAGTAAATTATAATTATACATATTTTTTACGTTATTATAATGTAAAAAAAATTGATCTAAATAATTGTATTCTTATTTTGGCGCAATTTTCACGTTTTATCCGCGAGCATCGTAGAGTATAGGTCACAGTTGTCGTGATTTCGTGTTTCAGAAATAGCCAACAAAAATGTAAAAGCAAGAGTTATTGGATCGATCCGATATTCAGTTTGTCACCATCCAGTAGCAGTCTATCTAGCCCGAATGAGACTTGCTACAGTTGTTTCCGGCGAGCGTTACAGGTAACTAAATCATGTATCTCTGTTACATAAACACAATATTTTAAGCTCGAGTGATTGAAGAAGATTGAAAATGTGTTTTTGAGATTTGTGAAGAAACATTTGTCTCTTTACTAAAAGGTCAGTTTAGTTAAAAGTCAAGGGTTATTCAATTAAATTTCTTTATTGAGAGAAATTGAATCGCTCACTTTCAAGATTGTATCTATGTTATTAAATTATTTTTTATATAAATATATGTATATATTTATTTTTATTATATATTTTAATTCTTAATCATTCAAGTATCGTATTATATTTACCTGTGATTTGCAAAATTTTTGTTTAGAAATTAGCGAGAAGTAGACGCGGAGGAGGCAGTCGTGCATGGTTTCCTGGAAGCTGGCAAAGCGGTACCAAGAGTCGACGGCACTACGACCCCGATGAGATGACTGACGTGGACGAGCTGCCAATCGAACTGCGTCGCGTGGAAACTACGCATACGCTAACGATGACAAACAAGCGTTCCACAGATACGTTAAACATAAAGTCCAAGAGCCTAGGTGACATCTTAGAGATCGAACGACTCGATTTGGTGCGTTCCCGATCTAGCATCCCGGGATTTTGCTCTACGTCGGAGCTGATCCTAGATGAGCGATCGGTCTCATCATCGTCGAGTGGTTCGAAGCCGCGATTAGTGAAACAAAAATCATGTGTGGAGGAGACCGGTTTGGAGAATCCCGAAGACACTGCCATTGAAAATCTGATCAAGGACCTTCCGGACTTCTCTCGCCAACCGTTGCGCAAGCACAATGTACCATTGAAGCAGAATTCAATGAACGAGGAATTAATGTCGGCGGAACGATTGGAGGAGAAGGAGCGAGTACGCCGAAATATCATGAAGCAGGCGTCACTGAACGAGGAGCTAATCTGTAAGTGGCGAACGTTTGAAGCGTTTAAAGAATCAATTAGTCCAGTGAGCGCCAGTCGGCGCTTTCAATTGCTGAAGAACGGACTCACCAGCAAAATTAAGCGTTCCACCACGAATATCGAGAAGGTCTCCAGTATGTCCATCAAAAACGGATTCGTTCGGATGCTACAAGGTTGGAAATCTTGCGAGAACGAATCGGTATCTACCGCGACAGCTGAAGTAACGACGAAGCCGAAGCCGGCGGACAATAAAATGCAATCAGTAGCATTGGTGAAACGTAGCATTGAGGTTGTCGAACGTCGTCTTTCACGCGAAGACGGTTCGGACTCGTCCAAGGACAGCAGTTTACAGAGCGACACCAGCGTTGATTCCGAGGACAGTTTTGCATCAGTGATTTTCGTGCCGAAGCAAGACGTCGCTGTACCGACATCTTCAGCATCCTCGTCGGTTAACGAAGTATCTTCCGCGTCGCGACCGGTAGCATTGCAACTCGGCACGACATCGGCACCACCATCGCCGCGTGTCAAACAGCCACCGGATAGTAGTCAGTCCTCCAGATTCAAACTGCTCGACATGTCATCATTATTGAAGCAACAATCGGCCGTCACAAATACAGATACAAATACAAATACGAATACGAATGCGTGTCTCGGCGACGCAATCAAGCCTAGTGCACCGACCATCATCTGCAAGGAAACGTCCGGTAACACCTTGCAGACGCCAAGAAAACTCCGTTTGATTACAGAACCAGCGGAGCCTGACATCGAACCGGACACCGCACCGCTGATACGTGCCTTCAACGACGTCAAGATAGCTAGTCGTGAGCCGATTACAAACGAGGATGACAACCGAAATGCTAGGTTAAATCAAATCAAGGAGCTGCTCATAGCAAAGCCGGGTTTTGCTACTCGCACTAGACCGTCGTTTCCACTGGTCAGACGAGCCTCTACGGCGGTTTCGGGTCGTTTGGAGACTGTAACGAGGATTCTACCGCGTTTACTATCTTTAGAGTTATTCAATCCGGAGACAGATGATCTGGATAGCGATTCCAGCGGTGTCTCGTCACCGGAATCAGTCGGCTCGGTGATCAGCGTCACATCAGATGAAAGATATATCGCGAGAAAGGAGGCTGTAGAGAAGAAGAATAATGCACAGACGAGTGAAGGAGTTTCCAAGTCAAACGGAGACGACGTATCAAAGAATACGAAGGAAGCTGAAACTATACGTGACGAATCGTTGAGTATGGAAACCACAGCATCATTTGAGGATTCGAATACATCTCTGGATCCTCCGCGCGACGATTTGCCCGCGGGTTTCGAAGATAATGTACTGTTTGCGGAAACCGACATGATGCGCGACTCTATTCAAAGTAATTTAGGAGTTGACACGATCCGTTCCGCGTCGCGCATACTTTTGGAAAGCGGAAAATCCATATCCTCGCAATCTATGAAGCTTCTCGAGGCTGCTGCTAACGTGGCAAGTTCGCTGGAGGATGCTGTAGAGACAGCAATTCAACGCAATACTCAAGTAGAACAATTCTCGCAATTGTCGCAGGTTACGCAACAACGGAATAATAATGGCATCTGGTCGCAATCAAGCGTGCGAACGCGAGCATACTTGAAGCAAGATCGTAAGTCCGCTTCGGTGGATTTGGGTGGCTACGCCGACGAATCGAGCAACGATCTCATACGAGACATCAGTCGGTACTGCCAGAACTCGTCGTTCGATCTCTTGTGTCAGACGTCGAGAACTTCGTCATCGTCGTTGGACAATAAGTTGGACGCGGAATCGGATGCCACGGCCTGGGATGGATGCAACCAAGTGCCCAAGGAGACTTCGTGGATCATAAATAAAGCATACGATAGTGGACACGATAAATTCGCCAATGTGATCCAATCCAAGTTGACACCAAAATCCAAATCCCTCTGTGAGGACCGTGCCGTCGTATTCGAGTCCGAATTCGACCATAAATTTAAATCTGATTCCAAGGATAAAGTTAAGCTGGAAGCCAAGCCCGAAACTAGATTTATTTCCAAATATGACGAAACGTTTAAATTCGACGCTGCATCTGAAGAGAATTCAAAAATTAAATTCGACCTCGTATCAACAATTAATCCTGCATCCAATAGTAATTTCACAGGCGATAAGAAAAAAACATTCATTAATCCCAAAGATTTAGAGCTTAATTCCGAAAGCACGTTTAACTTCCAACCCGGAACGGAATCTAAACGGTCCAATGTCGACCAAGAGCGATATCGCTCCGCCAGCACTTCGCCGCTGTTGCACAGCAATTCGGATGACATGCTAGACTTTGTGATGGTGTCGAAGGCAGGTGAGTTCGAGTGCGAGCATGCAGCGGAAAACTCGAGGACGACTGAGAAGTGGCGTTCTTCTCAGGGCGGGCTATCGATAGACTCGAGCGATGTGGGTGATTCTATGATGGAGAACACTACGATGAGCCTGAGCGATGGTAGTCAAGCGGAATCGACGGCGAGACTGTTCACCGGTAGCACAGTATCGTTAGTATCGAATCCAAACAACGTGGAGAATAACCCTCGGTGCTCGATGGAGCGACGAAGATTGCAGGAGCGAGGTCGATCGTTGGACGAGATGTCAAGCGAGACGAAGAGACGAGACGCTGCGGATTGTCTGGTCACCACAAACAAGTCCACCGAAACCATTAGCAACGCCTCGTCTCAAGAGTCTCTGTCCTCGGACCGCGGTGGTGGCTCGATCACTTATCATCAGTACTACCACGTCTTTCGTGAGGGCGAGCTAGATCAGCTGATCAACAAATATGTCGAAAATCTGCATATCATCTCGTCGTACTACGACCATGCCAGTTGGTGCGTTGTCGCGGAGAAAGTGCAGGTTTGGACTATATGACTTCGGATAGAAATCATCGAATGAAGGACCAGCGGCTACCGCGACTCGCAAAGTTGTACCGGGTGTCTCGATACGAGATGTCAAGAAGGGATCAACTAGGTTCAACTTATGAAAATTTACACTCGCTTAGTTTCACTTCTTTCAGTTGTAAAAATAATTCTGATCTCCGGATCAAAAAAAAAAAAAAATACGGGGGCCGCAGGGACTTAGAGGAAACTGGATATAATTCTTAAATTCTTTAATTTCATGATTTAAATTTTTTAGCCTTTATATTACAGAGACGGATTGGGGAGAACTCTTACTTTTGAGACAAAAGTACTAATCCCTCTTTTTGGGACACACAGTACACTCTGACGAATGCCCCAATCATTGCGGTTAATCGTTAAAAGCCTCGCTTCGAGTACCAGATGAATGACTCTAAATCCGTGGATCTAAGAGTCCAAGAATCTGAAAAATTTAGGGGTCCAAGAATCCAAGGATTTGAAGGCTCAAGGATTTCATAATAATACAAATATCCAAGATCTAAAATAATTCACGAGTTGACTTTCTAACGATCTGCTCTTGAAAACTGCAACGATCTATATCGCTATTAAAATATCGCTTTACGCTCGTTAAGCATTCCTTACATGTTTGTCTCATCGTAAAGAGATTTCTCTGTCCGTGACGTCGCTGAAGTAATGCGCGACGCAATAATATAGCATCAACAAAGAAAACGATGAATGGTATAAATAACGAACCAACAATTAAAATATCCAAAGGTAAGGGAACATTTTAATAATATAAATGGCCATAATATCTCTTTTAATTAATTAATATATTATTAATTGCTGTATCAATATTTCATTTTTCATGTCTGATTTATTCAACTTTATTTTTGCTTCAGTGACGTTTAGGACTATTTATCTCATTTTGAATTCGCACATTTCGGAACAACGATTGCAGAGAGCACAATTCTTCGAGATATGCCGAAAAAAGAAAGATAAGAGAAAGTAAATAATAAGAAGAAAGAGAAAATAATAGGGTGAGAGGGGAAAAAGCATTATTTGCTCAAGATATTCGGCTTCTCGAAGGGTCGTGCAATCTGAATATATATGCGTTTAATAAGCGTAAAATTCAGAAATGGCAATTGGCTCCCGGCTATGGAGCGTATTTTCTATAGCTTCTCGAGGAACGGACAATATTCGAACGCTTGAACGTAGATATACCTCAATAATGCGACATTCCACTTCCAAAAATATATATTTACACATATACACATAAATACGTATTAGGGTGTCCCTTAATTGTGCTTTGTTCAGTGATTCGTATATGTCGATGTTTAAGATTAACGTTGGCATTAAACTATCGTCAACATATATAAATAAAAGGGTAAAAGATACGAAATAATAATAAAAATAATTTTTCGAATTTATACGACATAAAAGAAAGCAAAGATAGAAGAGAACAAACACACCCACATTTGTTATATAATTTATAGGCAAGTAAAAGACATCCTAATACATATATAAACACATGGCATACGTACATACATATAATACATATATATTAGGATATAAGGATTCAAGGATCCAATAATCTGAATATTGAATGCTTATATTCTTGGATTCTTCGCCCAAAAACTATTAATTTCTTAGATTCTTATATTTTTGCATAGAATATTTTTTTTTGTATTATTATTAACTTTAAATGAAATTCTTAATTTTTTATTCACGATCGTATTTAATCTTTAAATCCCCGAACATTTAGTCCTCGTGCAAAATCTTTAGAACTATATAATTTTTTAAATCCTAAAATAAATATACATAAGATCACAAAATGCTGTTACATATTTAAAGATTTTTAAGCATTTATACAATAAAGTATTGAGCAATTGAAGATCCAAGGATCGAAGCATCCGTGTCTACAATACGTATATTCACACATCACATAGAGAAGGACATCAATGTAATCTAAGCTTCGTTATTTTTATGATCTCAATTAATTATTCGCGATCGTAGTAATGGACAAAGTTTTTATTGTAACCCTTTAACCGGTAAATCGAATATAATCTTCTTGCGCCAGAGAAAACACCTCCAATGAAATTACTGATAATGACGTAAGATATCAAAATCGTAGCAAAAATTCGACGGAACTGTAGAATGTCCATAAATTCCCACATTTACGTAATAAAAAAAGGCGCAATTTAAGGATATTCTATATATCAAGAGAGAACAGGAGAGAAAGAGAGAGAGAGAGAGTATGTGTGTGTATGTATGTGTGTGTACATATGTATCTGTGTTTTAACAGATTTTGTGTCGATTCATCAAAATTAAGATTCTCGAAACGTCGAAGATGATGAGCGAAAACGTTATTTTAAGGATTTCGACAGGACAAGAATTTTTATCCTTCTCGATTTTTGATGCACAATATGCGACAAAGCGTACTGATGATAGAAAACAATGAATAGCGCGAGTAGAGGGACTACTGGTTAAAGGGTAATTCGATGGATCAATCGAAAGGAACAAATTGTTATTCCGTTTTCGAAGAATTGTTCGATTAATTAAACAGATAGTCGACGATGTTCTTTTTCTAATTTATAGAACTTTGATTCGATTTGAGGAAAAAAGCGAAAAAGTGTAAGTGCATGCGTGCGTGTAACATGTATGCGTGACAAAGGGAAAAGAAGATAGAAAAAAAAGGGGAAGGATAGACCAACGCGGAAAATGCAATCTCGAAACAGGTGTAAATATGTAAAATAAAGTGTTCCTGACGTAAACGCACAGAAAATCGTCAGAAAATAGTTGACATATGACAATTTCGGATGAGAATTTTCTGTCGAATTTCCTGGTCCTCTTATCCTATCTCTTATTATGTAGGTTTATAAATATATGTTTCGAATATTGAAGGATAAAAACTAAAAAGACTTGCTTTTATTATAGCAACATTTATCAGCTATCTGTCTAATGACATTGACATTAATGATTTGAATATTATTTTATATTGTCTCTTTTTTTCTCTCTCTCATAATTAGAAACAGTCATAATTCTATCGATTATGAAATTATTCTATAAAGTAAATAAAATAATTAAAACTTTTTCTCACAGAACTGGTTCTTCTTTAGATAAATAACGATTAATAGTAAGTTATTAATATTTTTAAATAGTGCTTAAGATAACGTTTAATTATGTATTCGATATTTCTTCAGTAGCAACCGGCAATGAGGAGAGCATGATACTTGCATAGGATAGGGTAGATTTTTCTAAAGATAAAATCAATGACCAAGTCACAAAAGCGGTAATAGTATGTATATATATACTGCATATAACTTTTAATTTTTAACAATAATTATTTTAACAATAGTATATAATAATATATAATAGTAATATATATATATATATATATATATATATAATATTTAATAATAGTAATTATTAACTGATGTATAATTGTGAGCATATAAATGTGTATACATATATCCGTTATAATATTGCCACGGAAAAGGTTTCTTGGAAGGAAAGAATTCAATTGCAAATTCAATTTCTGGGATGAAATTCGTATTGCATTTAATAAAATATTATTTATCGTTTGAGAAAGAGAGAGAGAGAGAGCGATGAAAAAAATTATTCGCAGAAAATTCCATATTATTCGAATACAGCGAAACTTGAAACATCAATAAGTGAAATGACAACCAAAGAGAAGAATCAAGTATACGTTTATCAGCTGGGTATTCGCAGAAAATTCCCTATTATTTAAATACAGCGAAACTTGAAACGTCAATAAAATAATGAAATGATAACCGAAGAGAAGAATCAAATATACGTTTATCAGCTGGGGAAGCCAGATTATTACATCGAGGTGAGCGCAATAAGTGTTCGCAAGAAGCGAGATTAGAAGGCACAATTAGAAAAAAAAGACAATACTAATAATAATTTTCGCACGAATATAAGCGAAAACTCTTGTCCGAGCGGATGAATCCATAGTGTAGCATCGAGCGAGACGGCTATCCAGGTCGTCGGCATCACTCGACTCCGATGGCGGCGCTCGTTCGCTCGTTCGGTCGCAGGAGAAGGCGCGAGAGCGCTCGCGGTGGCGCGTGTCCGGATAGCCAGTCTAGCGTCGACCGTTAACCCTTCCGCAAGGGTGTGCGCGCTCCGTACGCTCCGGCTCCGATTAACGTCAGTGTTGCCCTCGGGTTTCAATCCCGCGTTCAATTTACTTTACGCATTCGGCATCGTGTTCTCTTCCTGCTTCTCTTCCTATCTTTTTTCTTTTTCTCCATCTCTCGAACGAGAAGGACGACCGTCGAAGGACACTTCGACGCTTCACTCTCACGACACGGGTATCGGTTGAGAGTTTCGTTTTCTCTTCCGTTCCATCGGAATGAACGGACACGCAAGGAACGAGCGACCGGACGACGAAGCCGATGCCGCGTCGCTCGGCGCCGATATACTCAACCCCTTCGTGCATCGGCTCGAACTTGGCTCGACCTACGACAAGCTCAAGGTCAGTATCTCTCGAAAGCAGCTTTTTCCCCGGGATCGATGCTCGTGCGGGCGCCTTTTACGGGGGTGCCGCCACCGTTGCCGCCGCCGCGAGGCGGGGTGTGCTTCGATCGCGATGCCAAGAAAGTGCGCGTGAATGTGTTGAATAATTACTTCGCAGTTTAACGGTCAACTTTTTGCAAATTTTTAATCGTACCTCGATGAAATTCTGGAGAGTCGATTAAAGCATCGCTAATAATAGAATATAATTAGAATTGAAAATGATTTAGGACGACTCAGACACATCTCAGGCTCTCGAAAATTGCACAATGAGAAATTGATTGCGAGATTTATTACGAAATTTATTACGAAAATTGATCGAGAGACTTATTTTTTTAGAGATTCGAATATTTTATTTGCATTTCAATTTACTAAAGAGCTCCAAATACGTCAAGAGTGTACGTAATCAGAGTGTAACGTGAGGTACATGCAGCATAATGATACAATATCACAGTTATATAAGATATTGCAAATCTCAGGATGGCGAAATAACAACCCGCAATAAATTATTGCAAAAATATTTACAAGATGGTTGAGGAAATATCGCGCTTACACAGGCTAGTTTTTTCCGCAAGTTGGTCGCGGTTACTTTCACGTCGTGACCAGGAATCGGTCAGGTAGTGTTCAGTTAGCCACGCGGTCAATTTTGTGCAATTATAATTAACATATCTTATCCTTTCAAAGTCATCCATTTTTCCAATATCTCATAATCGAGACCGTAACGTCAAACATGTCGACATATATCATTTGTATGTAATTTCCGCCCCACTTTTCTTTGGCACATTTTCGCATGGGCTTCTTTGCGAACTCGATGTAAATGTTAACCGCGAACAAGGTCACGTAAGTGATCAGTACGTTCACTAGTAGATGAGTTAGTCCAATCTAGGCGAATCTGCGATTTGAAAAGTTTGAGAAAGATATGTATATTATATTTTTAATATTTGTGTAAAATATTGTGTAAGATATTCCTCCCAAATATATGAACATATTATATTAGTTATAGTAGTAGTTCAGATTCGAGAAAATGTATTTGTAAATTTATTATATTATTTCATATCAATATAATATTAATAATATTATTTTATATTATTATTTCATATCTTTTATATTATTATTTCATATATTATATTTCATATCAATATATAATTAATAAATATTATTTTATATTATTATTAGTTACGTTACAATTGTTTAACATCAGGATAGGACAAACATATATGTAGAATCGTGTATCGTGCATATGCGCAGAATTTGCAAGATCTTTATTATTCGACTGACATAATATGTACATATAAATTGTATAAAAGAATCTAAGGATCTAAAAACATATTTTTATCGCGATCTAGACTTGGCAAGAAAATGGAAAACAGCCTTCGCACTCATTAAAATCGTTTCCGCAATTTAGGTCTTGTAAATATTAGCGATATCAATGATTTTTGTTATTATATACTATATATTTTCGAGGAATTAAAATCGTGGTCTATACTTTTCTAAACATTAACACGCAAGTAGCGCTCTTCTGTGGACCGATGCTTTCTCTTGTTAAAACATCGGTGAAGTCTGAACGCGTAGAAAGCCTACATTCTAGGTGATGCGAGTAAGTTAAGAACAGGACGATTTATGACAGGATCAAATTAAAAATGAGAAGTATATTCTAAAAAGAAAATGGACGATTAAATCGAAAATTAAATTATATATAATTATAATAAATTATATAATTATATGTCTAGGATATCCTAATTTAAAGGTCTCACTGAAATATATAGGAAATTTAAAATGATATCAAAAAGAAAGTTTCGGATAAAAGTTGTGAAATTTCAAGGAGGACATTCTATCGGCACACTTTTGTTCCAGATGAAATATAAGATTATCTTCATTTTTTATTGTGACTATATCATTTTGCATATATAGAATCTTGGGTTCTCTTATAATTATTTTGAATACAAAGATTTTCAGAATTTATTATTAAAGATTAATGGTTTATGTAATATTTTATGATTTATTTTAACATATTATATGACTACAGAATTATAAGGTATATGCAATATTTTATTTTTATCCTTTTACTGTCGATTTTATTTTAATACTTTAAGATAACTTCTTCAAATTTCAAAATATACAGAATATCCTATATAATCTCTTTTATATATCTTTTACATATTTTATATTTTATAATCTATATAGATTATAAAGTATGTTATAAAATATGTTATAATTATAAAATATGTTAAAGATATTCTGTATATTTTGAAATTTGAAGAAGTTATCTTAAAGTATTAAAATAAAATCATTAAAAGTAAAAAGATAAAAATAAAATATTGCATATCCCACACAGCACATGATATCATTCGAATATTCTATACTCATACTGTAAATATACGTTACAGATTTATTTTTACAATCTATTTTATACTTTATATTGTATGTTAATACTTGCTAATATATAACTTTCTTTCACAAAACAAGTGTCTGCGCAAAAATCAGCATATAATAAACGAATTTAAGAAATTTCTTCGATATCATGTATGATTTGTTCAATTGATGATCAACTCGAATCAGTTCTCATTGATTTCGGTTTCAAATTTTATCCTAAAACATTGCATTAATATTTATGCAAAGTGTATCTTTAGCATTTATATTTTTTTCTGATCGTTTTCTCAGTTCTTGCTTTCACTCTCATTTACAAAAAAATTATGCCACAGCTATGCTAATACGTTTATAAAAGTTAACAGTTAATTTTATAACGCGGACATAGATTTAATTCATAAAGTCTTGACATAGATATTTGATTTGTCTTGGTATATCACACATGGATATCTCATGCATTTATTTCTTCAACAAGATGAAGCGAGAGGGGACGAGCGGCTGATTATGTGTGCAACTAACGGAACAGTGAAACATAACGAACGGTACTCGCGTACTATCTCTCTCCTGCTTTTCATTCTTTCTTTCTTTTTCCTTTTACAAGACGAAGAAAAGTTGAAGCCATCGATGAGTTTTGTAACCTTGACCGCGTGACAAACGACGAGTTGGCCCGATCCAATTACATACTTACTTACTTACTTGTGTGTTCCATTTCACCATTATATATAAAAGAATAGGAAGAACGTACTGTTGATTCAATGCATTTTTAATATTATTTTAAACAATATTTTTTGAAACATGTGCTAACATTTAAATTATACTTGGAACCAATTTGCACCTGTCATTGGATTATTTATGACAGATATCTTCTGATGTATAGATCGTGAATTAAGCTTCTTGATTTTATATTTATATATAAAATGTATGTGATAAGAATAATTAAGATGTAATATTAGGTCCGATCAAAAATTATCCGAAAAAAATTGACGTGGGAATGTTTATTGTTTCAGACGATATTCTTGACAATCGCCCTCTTGCCGTTCAGGCTAGCTGCCATCATGACTTTGATGATACTTGCGTGGCTATTAGCTTGCTTAGGTTTGCATGGATTGTCCGAAGAAGATCTTCGGCGAGCTCCTCTCACGGGCTGGAGACGGTATGTTTAAGTAGCATCACAATTGGTGCGATCGAGAGAAAACGATTATTTCTTATCCTAGTCTGAATCTATTTCTATATCTATGCTATTCACATTAACATTAACCCTTCGGGATTGCTTTTTAAGCTTTTGTCTGTGGTGATACAGTATCGCTTTGCTAACAGATTAAATTTGCATTCGTTAGATCTTTAAATATGCGTTCTCAGAGATCCTTAGACCTAGAACTCGGCTTTTGATTTTTTAATAATTGTTTACAATTTCTTAGAAATGTATTTTACGATTTTTTATGTTAAAGATTTAAATTAAACATGATATTTGAAGATTAGATGTCAAATCAATGAGATCAGTGAGTCTCAGTTAGACAAAAAGAAAAAGAAAGAAAGCGTTAATAATACACGTTCTTATGTATGAGACAAGAATAGATCTTTATAACAAGGTTATTACTTATAATTCTGCTATCAACTAAAGTGTTTTCCTATACAATAAAATATTTCTATTTGTGTCTCTGCACTGAGGAAAATTATCTTGAAATAAAAAGATTTTAGTTAACTCAAGAAAGCTATTTATTCGATGGGTACTAATCACGTATTTAATTGTATTCAAAACGTCTGTTTGCTTAAGTTAAGTATTTATTTACATATGTTTAAATATATATATATATATATATATATATATACTTAAAAAAATATAATTTTTAATTAAATATTTTTAACAACACGATACACTAGAAAAAAACGGTTAAGAGCCACCGCGGATGGTAGTGTGTAATATTTTTTTTTTTTTTAATAATTATTCGCGTAAATGCACCAAGTAAAATATATGCATATGACTTGTTTTAATTATCGCGAATAATTATAAAAAAAAAAAATTACGCACTGCCATCCGCGGTGGCTTTTAATCGTTTTTTTCTAGTATATAGTGTTGTTAAATACATAAAGAGTCTTATTCTTTATTAATTTATTAAATATTTTTATATTTTAATTTTACAAAATATTTATTAAAATGCATTTTTTATTCCAAAAATTTAAAATTTTTTAATTTAAAAAAATAATATATTTAATTTAATAAATTATAGTATATATTTTACGAAAATAATATTTAAATATAAAATATATAAATAAAAATAATGTACTTAATGTACTTAATATAACATGCATATTTAATTAAAATTAAATGCTTTTGCTTAAATGAAATAAACAATTTCTTCCATTTAAAGCAAAAATTTCAAGAAAACTTATTTGATTTAAAAAAATTTTTCCCTCAGTGTGTGTTCTTCCATTGTAATATATAATTTATTAGTGACTTACTTAATATCTTTTACAGACAAATAATCAATAATCTTGGAATTTGTTTGACGAAACTAATACATTTCTAATTTTAATATTAATTATTCTCAGTGATTTAAATTTGCAAATAAAATTGAATTATTAAAGAACTATTATTTAACAAAGATATTATTTTGTAAATTAATGTATATACAAAAAGTTTGTTAGATAAAGGTAAGCAATAAAGTTATAACACCGCCTATTTATATTTCTTTCATAATTTAATCATGCGTTACTGTCAAGGTCTTGCGACGCGGAGAATCTATAAAATAACTTTGTATTGTAGTGAGAAGTTATGACACAAGTTTAGCTTATAAAAATATTATCTAAGATATCTTCAACTACAGATACATGGTTAGAGCACATGGTATGAAATAATCCTTTTTTTTAAGAGAGATTATAAATATATTTGTTTGGATTTACATGACGAGGTATTACATGACTATAGTATTATAAAAGAGAAAGATCAGTTCTCATTTAAATTAAATATAAATTAATTTGTTTCATGCAGATGTGTATTTTCGAAAATCTAAAGAATTTTTAAAATTTTTTAAAGGTTTTATAATTTCATAAGATATTTCCTAAAATTTGCGGTGTTTTCTAAATCTAATGATCTCTGTAAGCGAAAAATATAACATTTATCGAAACGGTCTTTCGTGGAAATTGAATTCGACAAATTTTCCCTAATTCTAAAGATTGATTATGAATTTTGCTAATCATTTGAGACTACCTTACGAGAGTGTACAAGTAGTGAATTGTATCGGATGCATGCGCACTGCAAATTAAACTACTTAAAAACAGAGACATGCGCGTCGTGATCTGCTGGATGATGCGGGCATTATTTCTCTGCGGTGGATTTCATCATCTGAAGGTCAAGGGCCGGAAAGCGGAGACTAAGGACGCGCCGGTACTGGCTCTCGCCCCGCATTCCAGTTTCTTCGATGCACTTCCGGTCGTGTACCTTGGCGGACCGAGCATCGTTGCCAAAGGGGAGAGTAGGCGCCTCCCTTTTTTCGGAAGTAGGTCGCCCATCATCGCATTGTCGTCCGTTGACAAATTGACTGACAAGAGAGAGGTCGCTATATTTTTAGACAAGAGAGATTTTGAATAAAATGTATATCTTAAAGTAATCTTAAGGTCGAATTGAATCGAAAGAAAGATATATGTGAATATTTTTAGATGGATGCTTTTTAATTTAGATTTACATTCGCGGCCTCTTTCTTTTTGGACTAAAAGATTTCCCCCTCTGATATTAGTAAATTGCAATATTTTGCTCATTTATTCATTTTTTATTGTACATAATATTTATAATATACTCATACATGGTGGATGGGATTCATTCTTCGGCAACTAACTGTAATATTTTTAACAATTATCGATAACTTGGCTTTCAAAGAGTGTGCACTTCATTTGATTTGATCTTTTAATAAACAAGTTAAACTGCATTTCATTCAAATTCAATTAAAGAATTAAATAATAATATTATTTATAAACTCTTTAATGCATTACTCAATGTTTCTATTTATCAGTGTTAATTATATGCAATTATTAAAAAATATAAATCAAGATATATATATTTTTACACTTTCGACTTATAAATATTTATAGAAAATAAATTGGACACATTTAGAAAGCCAAAGAGAAAAACAAAAACTGCGTCTCGATATATATACATGTATAAAAGTTTGCAATTAACATTTCTCGACTATTTCTAAACAAAACTTAAGTTACTAATCTAAATGCTTTCACCATCTTCTCGCCCTTTTCTTTTTATTACACGATCACGTAGAAAGTGCATCGGACGTACCTGCTCATAGCGCGTTTCTCTCTTCGTAGTATCAAGTTGACCCGAGTACATCGGAGCTCTAGGAACTCCGCATTCTTTTCGCGATATTGTTGACGCATCGATATGTTGCTTCAATACTTTTGAGATCCAGTATCCAAATATTTTGGAGTAATTCCATTGCATGTACCTTGTCGGTTGAAACCCGCAGCAAATTAGTGCCATGGATATGTTTCGTGGGCCGACTTACTTACCAAGCCGGCGGAATGAAAATCGTGGTCCGAGGAAAACAGGCTTCTAGATCGGAAGCACCGATTCTGGTCCTTGCCCCGCACTCGACCTTCATTGACGGCGGCATCGTTTACGTCACCGGATTTCCTTCCATCATCGTCAGACGAGAATCGGGATTAAATCCATTTATAGGAAGTAGGTGCTGCTTTTTTGTTTCTTTTGTTCCTTTTTATTTTCCTTTATTCTCCCTCCCTCTCTCTCTTTCTCTCTCTTTCTCTTTATATTCTCTTATATGTATTCTTTATTATCTTTTATATTCTTTTATTATTTTTTGCAAATATGTGTTTATTAAAAATTTATTTTATTTTAACCACTTTATTTCAACTGTTCTATTTAACTATTTCATTCGAGAGGTAGTAAAAGTAAATTTATTATATGATTTTATTTGAATACTTGTGCAAGACAGGATTTGAGCCAACTAAAAAATAATGACGTCAGATTATCCTCTTAGGAGAAAGTCTTGACCTAGAATCTCAATGTGCTGTGGTCTACGTGAGGTCATTTTAAATGAAATAATTTCAGGCATTATTGACATTGTTAGTCAATGTGAAAGTGGCTTGTAGTAACATTGTAAAATCGCATAACAAAAAACATAATCTGATTGTGGAATCATATGAATAGCAATGATTAAATGCGCTTTACATCATTCAACAACTTTGATGTTGCTTTATTAAAGTCAGCCGAATATTAATTTGTTTTCCAACAAAGGAATGGTTACAATGTGTAATAGAGGATAATATCTTTAAAATATTAATATGTGAATCCCACTCACCATTTTATACAAATTTTTTAAAAATAAATATGCCCTTGCAAGAACGTTACTAATTGCCTTTGCAAGAACATAATTAATATTCTAATTAATATTATAATTTAATGAAATAATAATCAATAAGCTTATTTTTTGCAAAATAATTTGCTGTGCAGAACCGTTGCAATTACTTTCTAGTTCATTTTCAATAACAAATCATGATAATTCGTTGTAAGACTTTCATGTCTCGAGATTAATTACTTGAGTAATATAACTAATAATAATTGATTTAGTCGATTGGGATAGTCACGCAAAATCGTAATTATTAGTTAGGTATTTGAATAATCAATTATACTTGCATTATGCCTTTCCATGTTTGGCGCATACAGAACTCATCAACTACACGCAGCCAGTCTACGTCTGGAGGGAAGATCCAAATTCCCGTCAGAATACTATCAAGGAAATAATTGAAAGAACTACTTCTAAGGAGGATTGGCCGCAGGTGAGAAAAAATATTAGACCATCCACCATAAAATTTGTAGAGATCTTCTATAATATTCTGAATAATTCATGAGTGAGAGATGCACGCAATCTTGCAATCAAGGTAGAATAAATTACTACTTTCTATTGATGCAATTGACCAATCGTTCTCCACAGGTTATGATATTTCCTGAAGGAACCTGTACAAACCGGTCGTGTTTGATTACCTTTAAATCAGGTGCCTTCTATCCCGGTGTGCCAGTGCAACCAGTATGCATCAGATATCCCAACAAATTGGACACGGTAACATGGACATGGGAAGGTCCTGGCGCGTGAGTAGAACCATACAATCCCCCATATAATCTCCCTCTTCCTATATTATTATATTTCTATTCTTTTTACATTCTGGTTGGAGTCTTCATCTGTTGTGCGTTGCAGGTTGAAATTGCTGTGGTTGACGTTAACGCAGCTAAATAGCAGCTGCGAGATCGAGTTTTTACCCGTCTACATTCCTAGCGAGGCGGAAAAACTGGATCCCAAACTGTACGCAAACAATGTACGACGTCTTATGGCAGAGTGAGTTTTCCTATGTAATGCTTAGTAAATTCTAAAAACCTAGTCTGGACCTTTAAAAGATTGTTGTTTGACTTTATAGAGCATTGAAAATTCCCGTTTCGGATTACACGTATGATGATTGTCGGATTATTAGAAAGGCCCATCAATTGCATCTACCACACGCATCTAATATCGTAAAAACCCATAAACTTCGATATAAGTTGGGGTAAATGGCAATTAACATAAATATATTAGAGATATTAATAATTAATTAATCAATTATTATTTTATTTAAACTTTATTTATATTTTTTAATTCATTATTCAATTATTTCATTATTTAATTATATATTCTTTATTTTCAATTAATAATTATGATATATTAAGAATTTTAATATAATTTTAATACACTTGTCACATATAGTTTAGTGGCATCAAAGACGGAAGAAGAGCTCGTTCAGAAGAAGATAAACAATTTCGGCGAAGTAAACCTGCACGAATTTGCGCAAATTCTTAGATTAGACGAAAGGGATCCAACCACTCAGCAATTGTTTCGTATTCATGACAGAGTTCGTATATATAATAAAATTGAAGCGCATGTGTATGTGAATTGATTTATTGAAGAGAATTTATATTTTGTTTCTGTAGCTCGGACAGGGAAAGATCGATCTTGAGGAATATATTTTCACTGTACTAGTAACAGCGAATGCATCCTCGGAACTAGACAAGGTCGAGATTGCATTCAATGTAAGTATGCATAATTATAGCTCTCTACTATAACATATAATAGCATATAAATTTTTATTTTTATACAATCACATTGTGTCATAGGTATGCGGTTCGAGAATGACAATGTGTTTGACGCAGGCGGAACTTAGAAAAGCCTTGAGGTTATCATTAAACATGCCAGCAGAAGAATCCAACAGGATTTTTCAGCAGGCCAGAAAGCAAGACGTTCACACAGTGAGCTTCGGTAAATATTTTTTCGAATTTTATTTTTTCCCGATAATTAATATGTCGCGGGATGCGAACTTTTTCCCGAGCCGATTGATACACCGATTGATTTCTTGCAGAGGACGTTCTGGTACAACTATCGAACCGAACAGAGTATGCACACTTATTCATCGGGAGTAACGAAAATTCGAAGAAGGCCATTTGAAAGTGTCTTTTGGAGCCCGATGTTTCTGAAGAACATCGAGGTATACCTTTTCATAATCCCATCTGCTCCACTCCCGTATGAGAAATGTATCTAAGGTACTTCGAAGTGAAACTATGTTGTCGTCAGAAGTTGCAATCGCACGTACGCGATAATTTAGACAGCTTTAGTGTCTTTCCTATAATCCTGTAAATTAGAGGAAATGAATAATTTAGTAATAGGAGAACTTAGAATTCTAAGATTTGAGAATTCTAAATAATTTTAAACATTTGACAATTTAGAAATATTTATTTAAAAAATTGTAGAATCCTCGAGGATGTGAAAATCCAAAGATACACAACATGATCTTAGATTTCCAAGATTGCAAGAGATTTGAGGATTTTATGATCTAGCGATCGGAGATACTAAAGATTGACAATATCTTATTCAAGAATTTAAAAGCCTAAAGATCTGAGAAAACAACCATCTTTGTTAGTATCGATATATTTAAAGATTAGAATTTGAATTCTCAAAAGTCTTAGAATATAAATATTCGAAGATCTTATGGATTTTATTTCCAAAAATGAGGATCTAAGAATATTAAAATACGAAGAGGGAAAAATTTCAACAGTCTTCTTGTATAGTACACATTAGTTTAATGATCCAATCACGGAAGCTTCTTCCTGGCTCGAAAAGTTGAGAAGTTTCGAGTACATTTATGACATATAATGCGAATGTGAATTTAAGACAAGAAAAAATGAAGGGTAGATAATAAATGGCATAATTTATTTTTCGGCCCGATAGTCCATGCCACGTGTTAGATACAGGCATGCATATTCAAACACACATATATATATATATATATATATATATATATACACGCTAAGTTATGTACATATTTATTAAATACTGTAAAGTGACATGTGTGTATAGGCAAATACACACACACACATACATATACACATAATATAAACCTAGCCATGCAGGGATTGTGCAAATCGATAAATATCGTCTGTATGCACACTCAAGTGCATTCATGTGTGTACGTATATATGTATATAGAATGAGGATATGTGGGTGTAATCAAAGAGAAAGTGTACCCACTTTGTAATATCTGTATATGAATGAAATGGCCAAAGTGTGTTTAAGAGCGCGCATTGTTAGTAATTATTCTGAGTTAAAAACATGTTGAGTTATAGAATGTTTTACTATAAACCAGTATGTTAAAAATAACAGTATTTATTGAACAAAAACTTCTCTTAGCTTTTATTGCAATACATACTATAAACCAGTATGTTGAAAATAACAGTATTTATTGAACAGAAACTTCTCTTAGTTTTTATTGCATTCAAAACATTGCTGAATGATTTAGAAATAATATTTATTGCAAGGATGAATGTTATGTAATCAGCAACTATATTTCAAATAATTTGGCAGCTTTATTAATCTTTTTAATCGAAAGTGCAATTTGTCAAGGTATCTAATATACATACAAACGAACTGACAGCGGGTAGATTCTTAACGTGAAATTGAAAGCATACAGAAAACAAAAATTCTGGACGTGTATGGCATAATAGAGGAAAAACAGAGATGGCGTCAGACGTTTGTAATTTTGATTTAAAGATACAAAGATTTTAGAAGTATCGCATTGACAGAACGAAGGTGTGAAGCTTAAAGGTACAAATTACATAAATTTTCATTTTGTTCCAAAGACGTCCCTGACTACATGTTAACGATTCGATCATTATCGTGATTCCATTTTTTCGGCTAGCCAAATAAAACGCAAACATTTACATACGTTGATACTTTATTAACATCTTGATAATGTACTTAGGACAATATTACAGTCGCGTGACTTCGGAGTTATTGATAGCCCGTAATTTTCCGTCGGAATGACTAGACCGTCGATGTCTAACTTGTGTATGGGTTGGCGGGATATATCCCGCCGCGTCGTCTGGGTGTTTGTGCTTGTCCAGCTGAATAAATCGCGAGCTAGGTCCGCCGCCGCCACTACCGCTGTCCAGGCATTCGCAGCTCAAACTGGCCTGATCGAGGTCGCCCTGATACGGCCCCGGCGCAATCAATAAGCTTTCCGTCGACTTGGTCGGCTGGAAGTGCCGACTCGTGATTGTCGAACTCGTGGCCGTCGAGTACACGGTACTACCGCTAGTACCGCTGGACTTGCGTTGCACGATGCCGATTGGCGTCTTTGATCTACTGCCACCGCTATGCGATCCCTTACCGGGACGTTCCGCGCTATGAGTCTTAATAGTCACGGTGTCCAAGTAACCGTAACCGAAGCCGTAGCCTCCAAAGGCTTTGGTGGTCAGGTTGTCCCAGGACTTGGGCTTGGCGTATTGAAGGCACGGCGGTGGTCGCTGGTGCACGCTCGGATCCCAGTATAGAGTGTCGGTGCTGAGACTGGTAGAGCAAGAGGCGACACTGTCAGCTGTTGTCGAAACATCGCTACTAGTAATGGAATGAAGACTATGACCGGACGTGCGGGGACAATTGTGAGCATTAGGCTGCTGTTGTTGGTCTCGTTGTCCTTGAATGTGATGATGCTGTATATTAGCTTGTTGCTGCTGCTGCTGCTGCTGTTGTTGTTGTTGCTGCTGCTGCTGCTGCTGCTGTTGATGAAGAGTTTGCTCGTTACGGGCACGTCGTTGTTTCTCGCGGCGTCGACGACTAGGTACGCAATTCGGATCACAGCAGGGACTGGCGAGATCGTAAGCATCTAGACTACCGCTATCAGACTGCTCTCGGCGACGATTCGCGCTGGAGATACAAGCGACGCAAAGATTGTTCTGAGGAACCGAGTGCAAAGACGGTCCTTCGCCGGCAACGGACGACTGCGGCTGGCAAGACTGCTTATGAGATTTGCTCTTTGCGGGTGTACCCGTCATACCGTTTGCCTGGTGGTAACTGTGGCGCGAAGAGCTTACGGCCATTGTAGATTCACTCGACATCTTAGACAGAAAATGATGATGATCGCTGCGCGACCGAGGCGGTCCAACTGTTACAAGACAAGCAGCACTACGTGGTATGAGATAGGGTCGTCCGTCTGCGAACTGTAATATATATTTGTATTGTTTAAATTGCGAATATAATGATGTACTTGTAAAAATTATGAGAGAAATAAGTGGAAAATATTACAAAAATTATCAACTTTAGAAAGTTTACTTTGCAGTATTAATTTTTTTAACTTTTATTCTTGAAATGTAAATAACAATTACCACATTATAGAGTAAAAGATGCTCGGTAGAAGTTGCTGGCCGGCAACACTGGATAGTGGAAGAATTGAAGCTAGAAGAGGGCGAGGGTTGATTAGGATGAATGCCGGCGATGCTGTTAGGCGTTCTCTTGCGTGCTGGCAGTGAATGGGTCTTCCATCGGCCCATTAAAATAGACCGTTCTCTTTCGCACAGTCTTTCCAGTTCACCTAGACGAGATTGAAGGGCGCGTTGCAATTCGATGTAACGCATATGCAATTCCACCTAAAATATCATATATACTCTCAACGATTGATTTAGCAAAATCCGAAGAAAAACTTACATTGAAAATTCAAGATCGTGAAAATATCATCGATACATGATCAAATTTCTTTTTACCTTTCTAACGCAATCTTCGAAGGACACGACCATTCGCATTCTGGTATCACAGTTCTTGATAAAATTCACAAGAGTCTTGTGATCGGCTCTGTCCATCTCGTGACCGTTTATAGACAGTATTACGTCACCCTCTCGCATACCAGCTTTGAACGCCGGTCCATCGTATTCTACGTAATCCACATACGTAACCATCTCTATCTCCTGCTCCCTCTTATAGTGTATCCCGTAGCTCTATCAAATCAAAGTCAGTGATAAAAACAATCAAAATATATTTATAAAATATATCTATTTATTACAATTTTTTAATTTTTTAATAGAATGATGTAATGATGGAGTAATACAGCATTGTGTTAGACAGATTGGGACATCACGTTTATTATGTGATGTAGTAATATATATACATATATCACCTGTAATGTGAAACCGTACGTGCCGTTTTTCTTCTCAACGATAATCGTCCGCCGACGTCTGTCTTCATCAGCGCGTGTAGCTCGATCGGACTTGGTTCTTTCAAGGACAGCCTGAAAAAAACGCTTATCGCTGAATCGTAACGCTAAGACTGGAGCCACTTTACGCGACCATACAATATTGCATTTGATAAAGAAAAAGAGGAAGCTATCTGTTTTACGCGACCTCTGATAAAGAAAACGGCGGAAGAATTTGCAGATAAGATTTAAAAAAGCAGAAATTAAATAGAATCGCGCGACGACTCGCGGGATGATTCCTCCATTTTCCTCAACGTGAATAACGCAGGGCGAGAGAGAAGCGACTGGGGAGATTAATTAATTACACATTCGACGACGCCGCTCCATTCCTCCTCGTCGCTGTTGTCGATACCGGTCGTCCGCCTCTGGCCGCCGATGCTGTTGGTGTTTTGCGGCGAGCTGTTCATGGTCGCGACCGCAGGACGTCCGTGGCCGAGCGTTGTCGTCGCCGGGGTGTCGTCAACACCTCGGCCAGGCGTCTTTATCGAGGTTGGCGAGGGGTTAACGCGCGTCCCCCGACGCCGCACGGCGGCACGACTCTGTCGCGAAGCCGTCCGGCCCGACTAGACAGTCTCCCAACTGTTGTTCATCGCGCAGACGCGACAATATCGGCCTAGCACCCCGCGGCGACGATGGATAAGGGGTTGGCGGGGTGAGCGCGGCGGCAACCCGGTGTCGTCGACCCGGGCCTCCCTTCCTCCCGTGGTCGCATCCCCCTGGCATCGCGCCATCGTGTCGCTTTCCCCGTGACGCCGGCCAGGAATAAACGGAGATCTAAATACGCAGGAGCGCGCGCGGAAGTTGGTTAAGAATCGAGACGGTCACCAGGATCGATAGCCACTCGCTCGAATATGTCTTTAGCTTGTTGATCCTTGAAAAGCGTTCCGCGAGCAATTCTCCTATTCATTTCCAGCGTCTGACGTTCGTTCGGACGCAGCTGCAAGTCCGGTCTTTCTTGACGACGCAACCACACTTCCGGATAGTTTCCTTGCTCCTGTCTCGAATACCGCGACAGCACGGTGAACACTCGAGCCTCTCGATATCTTCCAGTCGTTCCTTTCGCGGACAGCAGATCCTCGCAGCCTCTCCGCTGCCGTCGCCAGTTTTTTTCGGAGGACACGCACACTTCGTCCCTTCTCTGTCCGAAGCGGAAGTTATCCTCTTGCATTGAAACACAGGACCGTCATCGGCGCCCTTAAAGAGGTAAGGTTTTCTATCGTGTGGAATTTGAAATTGCGTGACGATCTTCCTGCCGAAGCACGAGGCGCGGATAAAAACCGTGACTTGGCCCACGCATTGTCCTGTTGCCGTGGTAATCTTAAAAGTATCCTTGATTTTCGGTTTGCAGGCGATCTGGAAGATCTGCTGGCTCAATAGCGAGTTTATAAGATCGCGAACTTGAATCTGATGAGTACCTATATGTCAAAAAACATATTTCTATACCGGGTAAAAGAATGATGATTTGATTACAACGTTAAAATATTTCATATAATATGTTGAAGAGAGAAATAAGAAAATAGAACAAGAACAAAAATTAAAGGACCGATTAACATCACATCTGGCAAGACTCCTGGTGGCAATTCCTTGTAAACGGACATTGTTACGAGAAAACTGCACAATGGTTTTTGCAAAACAACGTTTGCAAGAGCGAATAGGCAAGATTTGCCCTTTTTGAAGACTTGCGGTCCTTTATCGATGCAGGCGCAAGCTTCCGTTGGTGATTCTTGATAAATATTAAGAGGGGGCAAATCCAATATCTGATAATGATAATTATTGTAATCGTCAATAATAAAAGGGATTGAGAGATTTCAATACAGAAACTTACTTGAAACGAGATGCATGTTTTCGCCGGCAAGATCTCTTTATGTATTGCCCGTATCGCAGGAATATTGACTTTGTCCACTAAAAACTCCATCAAAAATAGCTGTTCTCCTTTTATTATGTTTTCCATTTTAAATATCTATATATAATTTAAATAAAATATTGAGGTTAATGTCTTGTCATATTTATCAACTTTATCAGTCTTTTTATTTTATATGTTTTGTCTCTAGAGAGTCAAGTAAAAATTAATAATTTTTATCAAAAATCACATGTTATATATTTTTATTTTATGTTATTTCTTGCTCATATTACTTTAATCAATTTAGATTACTATAAACAATAAAAAAATATTTAGATTGATAATTATATACATACAAACTTATCGATTGAAACGCTATCTTATTATATAGGATGATTCATTAATCGCTATCTACATATTACATTTTAGAAAGATATTACGAATAATATTTGTTTTATATATCATTTAACAGTGCGATATTTATAGTATAAAACACTTAAAAAAATTACAACTATAAATTTATATTTGTACTTATATTACAAACACAATATTCATCAGAGAGTTTCCCAAAAACGACATTAAGGAAAATATCACCGCGAAATAAATCCTTTCGAATAAATTCAGAATTTATCTAGAATATATTTAGAATTCGAGTCCCTCTCGATCTCGAGGCGCATTCAATTAATTTTTCTTCTTTTTCTTTTTTTAATTTTTTTTCTTTCCTTTGGGGCCTCCTCCTCGTATTTCTCCGTTTGCATATCTCTAGTCTCGTATCTGATCGGTGGCCTTCTTTCCAATCCTTTCGGGGTTTTCATCTCCAACTGTATATCAGACTTCTCGCCGATGCCGACGAGGCCTTTCTTGCCGATCCTTAGGACAAAAATATCATGATCAGGATCGGACGATTCGCCTTTCGCCGCGGTGGATTCCCCAGCAACTGTCACGGTAGGTTTCTTTCCACCGATGTCACCATTGTCAAAGAGACCGGATACCTTGAGAACCACTGGCTTGCCGCAAGGTTGAGTCAGGCCACCAGTGGCTCGGACGAGATTTTTTGGCGACTGAAAATTAAATCCGAAATTCTTAGATGGTTAATCAAAAATTTTCATTTTTTTTAACATGTACCATATCCTTTCTTCCTGCTATTCCATCATCTCCTTTGTCCCTTTCCTCGACAGCTGCTAATTTTCCACACGGCACACAAGGATACCTTTCCGGTTCGCAAACGGGACAAGTTCGAAGTTCCTCGCTAGAATCTTCAAAGAGATCAACCGTGCGAGAATCCATCTTGCGACATTTGTACGATAAAGCTTGATCGAGCTCTCCTGAACCGAAGATGAAGGTTGAGGGATCCTGGTCGATCGGCGCGTCGAATTCCGTGACGATTGTCTGCCCGAAACCAGACATTCTCACGAAAATGTCCAGATAGCCCGATAAGTTCTGATTGTGAATCAACGGTATTTGGCCATCGAAGACCTTGGACGTAGCGACACCCTTTTTCCAGTACTGTAGCATCTCTAATCTCAAAGCTGCGTATTGACCGGACAAATCTAGCTCGCCGACACCCATCAAGATGTCCGGTTTGATACCGTCCGGCATCTGCTTCCTCACGGTGAGCTTCAAAATCATTTTTACGGAGCGATCTGTAACCGTCTCGTGGTCGACGGCGAACAGCACCGATTTTCCAGCGTTGAAGATCTCGACGTCATTAGCGATACCCGCCTGCGGTTGAAAGAAAAGGTTCACCGGAGTCACGGTCAGATCATTCTCGTCCACAAAGTCGAGAAATCCAAAATGAACGCTCGTAGGCACGCAGAACATCTGATTCAATTTGGCCAGGCGGTCGCCCGACACCTGTCTCACGAACAGCTCCAACAGGAACAGGTAATGCTCCCTGCACACTTCGGGAGAAGCTTGCTCGCGGCTGCCATACAATGGTGACTTGACGCGTCTCGCTGACATGATTGCGGTGAAGTTTTTTTCGCGATAAATGATTCTACATGATCAGAGTTATTCTCGTTGCACGTGACGGTTTATCAAATTAACTATGACAGATATGACGAATTTTTCATTAGTTGGCAAATTAAGTTAATTAAACAATTTGAAAAATTTAGATAAGCCATGCAAGGAAATTTTCTGGAGATATTTTTAACGAGAAAATTTAAAAACTCATTATCGAAAGGTTATCGTTGCTGAGACAGCTTTGCCTAATCATAAAGACATCGTGCGTAATGTTACTGTTTTATCTGTCAAAGTTCAAGTTTCAAGTCTATTCGTTCAGGTCAAACGTGATCGATAAAAGAATGAATAGGAGAAACAGCGTAGCAAGTTACGCGATAATATACAATGTTACTTAATCATTTATTATTATACAGGTACAGAATAAAGTGATGTAGGTCGGAACAAGATACGATCTTAAGATGATGCAACGCATCAGTAGAATTGAAAGAGAAGATATTAAAGTCGTATTTATATTTTTAGAGCTCGAGCTATTTCGATTCTTGTGCCTAAAAAAGAACTTCAACTATTATATCACTTTAACATCGGAATGTAATTTATAACGTCATGAAATCAATATAATCAATCAAAAACGCCATGAAATAAATGTAAAATATTTTGTCAAAATAATATTTCTTTTGTCATTTTTTACATAAAGATGATTAAAGCTGAAAGAAATTTTAATCGTGAAAAATAATAATGAACTTAAAAAAAAAATTTAATAAAATCAAAATAATTTCGTTCTAATCTTAATGTTTACGGATGTCTCTTGGAAAAATAAAATCCGCAGATTTCTAACTTTTTATAGTTTTTCAAATTATACGATTTCCAAAGTCTAATATTGCAATACATTGAAGCGAATCTTGGTTTCCCTCTCACTCGTAAGCGATAAGACAGTTTTTTTTTCCATTGTAAATGTGGAAGGCGCGCAATAAAATGACACTGCAACTTGTATACGACCTTCTAAATGCAGTAGTGGCAACAATATCGTATGGTCGCTCTTTATCGTCGTAAAATGTTCCGGATATTTAATTTCAGATAGTTGGCATTTTCGCGCGGAACCGGCTTATGAGGCACTTGGCCGTCTTCATCATGCAATCGTTACGCACGCACAAACGGTGGTCCTCTTTTACATGACCCTCATCCACGTCGATTATTTATACGATCAGATGTTCGATTGGATGAAATTGCGATCCCGCCATCGCCCCGCTAAATGAGGACCAATTAATTCAACAGACGGCTATTAAATTCAGTAGAAGTGCAGTCAAGATATTTATCTCTTGACTTCACAATTAATAAGAATTTTTCTACGAGTCTCACGAGTTCTCTCTAGTAAATTAAAAAATTCAATGGGAAAAAGTGTTCTCCATTAAACAAAAAAAAATAATTTTTTTTTTCAAAATAATTTCTTTATTAATATTACAAATATACGACAAATTATCAAGTTTAATGAAGTTCTCGAAAGAAAAAAACTTCTCATTCTCGACAGGCGCCTGCATAATATACACATACGTATCGATTACACCTCACGGGAGGCTCGATAGCGGGAATCGCGTGTCCCACGTGCTCGTCGTCGACGCGAGGCGCACGCGATTAATGAATAACGCATGGCACGCGTGAAGCGACGTAGTCGTTGCGTGAAGTCGCTGCGTTAGTCGTGACATCGGCTCGCCGAATTTCATCATCCATCGTGTCTTACGGTGTATAGGCCGCCAGACTTTATTGTTAGACGCGTGTGTGTTGCACGCGCCCACCATTTCTGGCTTCTCGCTCTAGCGGGTCACACGATACCGATTTAGGTGAGGGATGGCATAAGGGTTCACCTCCTGAGTTCGTCAATTTTTAAATACGAGCCTCTCGCTCGCAATTATAGAACATATACAGCGAGACTTTATTCCTCCCGACGCGGAGCCGAGAGCAAAGTACGAGGTGCTGCTTCTAAAAAAAAATCCTAAAAATAGAACGTGATAACGCGCGAAGGTCTCATCGATCGCGAAATATCTCGGGCTCGCGTAGATTCAATTTAATCTGGAAATTCTACAATTCCTAGTCGGATTCATTTTTATTCGGGATTCGTATCATCCGCGTTGGATGGCATTGGAAAGAACAAGCGACCGGCGGAAATCGGCCGCGACTCTCGAGCGACGACCTCTGCCGCAGAACCTCGGAGTACAGCTGCGGCGGCGACGGCGACGGCGACGGAGAGGGGGGGGGGGACCCGCGGGAGGTGGCAGTGACGGTGGTAAAGACGCGGCGGCGAAGACGGCAAGCGGCAGTCGGCGGCGGTCCTTTGAACGGTTCGTGCGTTGGTGCGTAGGCGAATTCGGCGTCCGAAACTCGCGCTGATCTCGTCGGATATAGCAGAATATACGGGAATGAGGTAATCACCAGGACGACGGGCTTCTTGAATTCTTGCCACACGTAGAGGCTTGACGTATAACGAGCGGTGACTCGACAAGTGAGTATTCCTAATCGATTCCATCGATTGTTACCTGGCCCTCGTGGGCTAACCGGATCGTGAGAACTCCGTTCGCGTCCCTCGTGCATTTTCCCGCGTCGTGATGGTATTTTTGGTACCGTTACGACGAGATTGGAAAATTCGCGGAAAGGTAGGGTCGTGGAAAAGCCGAGAAGCAGAGAAAAAGAGAATATGATCGATTGCGAACCGAAGCGCGAAAGAGTTACAAAGTAAAAAAGTCGAAGATTAATGATTGTTGTATAAAAAATAATTTTCTAAATACTTTTCTTTCAAATAAGAAAAATGGTCTCTCATTTATCGCGCTATCCTTTATTTTTAGACTTATCCGCGCTTATCCTTTATCATAGACAATTAAAATTTCTACTGACATTGCGTCATGTTGCATGGTGTTATAAATCATTCTCGCCATTATTACTTTTTGTAACACATTACTTGTAATTACCGTTATCATTAATATCGTCACTATTATATAATGTTATATCATGCTTCAATGAAAAGATACTGTCAATTAACTTATATTTCAAACGTTTTTCGTCAAATTTTTGTTGTCAAATTTAAATTAAATCACATGGTGGTTTCGGAGCAATTGTTCGTCAAAGCGACCACGTGTAGGCACAACGTATGGGCGTCTTTTTATCGCACACGAGTTTTGCATGATGTAACTATTTACCGATATTTCGGACGAGCATCTACAGTCGCTCGGCCACATCTTTCTTGCAACGTTATCGTCGCGAAAATTTATTGATATAATAATGAGAGGACACAGATGTGTGACTCGATGTAGACGCACGAGGGAAGACAGTTGTGTGTAAAATACAACTACGTAATTTTTCTGCAGTTGTCAAATGGAAGTTCACAAAGAAGTATTTACCACCGTTCCTAATTGAAATGTAAACTGCATCGGATTGTTTAGATTATCGGACTCCTATATCTTGCAGTTGTCAGTAATGCGTTAACACATTCTTCAACTTGCGAAATATTACACCGGTGACAAACCACTCTCAATGTATTCTTCGATTTAAAAGTATGTTGAAAAAATTAGCTAACTCGACATCTTACAATTTTAAAATTCGATCGTTTTTCTGCGCCAGAGAATTAGATGTTTTCACGTCGCGTTGAATTTTTACGTGTTTTTTGCATATATGGCATTTAAGTTTTAAGTTGGAAATGTTATAAAATCGACACTTAGGGAATCGCGGAACCGTTGGATATATTTAGCGATTCCCCAGATATCTTTAGTATATTCTTAGATATATATTATCTAGATTTTCCTACAAGTCTTAAAAGATTTCCTCGTATCTTAAAAGATTTCCTCATATCTTTCTGTAGATTCTTCAAATGAAATTAAAGCATATATACGCGAAAATATCATTCTTTATTTTAGTTTTATCTCTACGTAAAAGATAAGTAAAAATGGGCCAATTATAATTATATTTAGTCTTCCGTTATAGCTAATCTGTTATAAGAAACGTATGTGTTAGTCATTACTTGTAAATACCTTCGTAGCCGAATAATATTCGATCATGTATAGTTTTGACTTATTGTACATTTCACTGGCAGACAGCCAAATTTCTACTTCAACTCGTTTAGCCTCATAATCGGTACTTGTTCGTCATTGATTCGCCATAATAGTAAAATCGAAAGGCATACCTGTCACGAACTCTGAGCGAAACGGAAGCTTATGATAAGATGAATAAATAGCTGCCACGTCAACTTGCGTTTACTGAACGATATTTGCAAAATGATATTTATTTTATAAAACTATTCTTTATCTTAGCATTACACACATTATCCGTTTCGTTTTTAGTTATCGCATGGAATTATACTTAATGGTCTCAGGAAGAAACTGTTTTTATGCAGCAAATATATCAAATATGTTTGAATAATTTTCATTTTCATCTTAATTGTCAGACATTTAAAGTGTAAAATATTCTTTATTTCAGATATGTATGTTTTTTATTTAAAAGCATTATTTCGTTAATATTAATTACTTTACTATTTTAAATATTTATAATTATATATATATATATATATATATATATATATATATATATAATTATAAATGGATAATGTGTGTAATGCTAAGATAAAGAATAGTTTTATAAAATAAATATCATTTTGCAAATATCGTTCAGTATACACACACGCACACGCACACGCGCACACACACACACACACACACACACACACACACACACACACACACACACACACACACACAAGGTGTCCCGAAACTATCGCTTCATATTTTAAAGGTAGATTCTCTGGCCAATTTAAAAACGATTTTTCTTCAGCGAAAATGTCGAAGCACTAATAGTTTTTGAGTTATAAATGATTGAAAATAAAGAGTTTTTCGCAAACTAAGCCTTATGGGAATAAAATATTAATAAAGTCACATTCTTTAGTTAATTTTAGGTAGAGTTTACTTTAATAGAATTTTAATTTAAGGCTTAGAAAGATACATGATGACAAAAATTGGGACTATGCAAAAAATAATGATCTCCTTCGACATTTTCGCTGAGGAAAAATCGTTTTTAAATTGACCAGAGAATCTATCTTTAAAATATGAAGCGGTAGTTACGGGACACCCTGTACACACACACACACACACACACACACACACATCTGCGCCAGCGCCACATTACACAATACTAATTATTTTAAATTAAAATATGCATATATTTTTTTATATACTATATTTTTTATATGCACTATATATATAATATTTTAATAAAAAATTATCAGTATTATCCGTGATGCGCTCATGCATTAAGCATACGAACACCATACGAGAAACGTGACCTTAGATTTTTTGTGGTTTTACATAACGGCGTCATATTCCTCGACTGAACGATACGTAGGACAAAATATATTCATTCTTATTTGTAATTTGTAGAAACTCTTTTTTTGATTCGTTAAAATTAATTTTTTCCTCAAAACTTGACGAAGATTAATCTCTGAAAAATGTAGTTTGAGGAAAAACTGATTACAACTTACAAATTAACCAATTATTACTATGTTAAATTTACTTCTATAATAAATATTTAACACATGACTGAGTAAAAAATTCTGTTTAGATAAAGTTCTATTTAATGGCTAGCTATTAAAATCAGCAGAGACAATTTTACTTTTTAATAGATAGCATTATGTTAAAAAAGCAGTTTCTTGGAAAAAATGACCAGAAACTAGTCAAGCCAAATGAATAGACCGATTGATAAATTAGTATTAATTTTATTATAGCGCCGGTTATTTAAAAAAAAAAATAAATTTTTAATAGCTGGCGCTGTGCAAAAAGTGCATTTTTCAATTAGTTTTTCTCCAGAAAATCTTTTTTTAAACACAACGTCAGGTATTAAAAATTTATTTTTTTTTAATTTTTTGCTCTTTTGTATCTAGAAAATGGTTTTTTTTTAAAGCAGCGTTAGTTACAATTAACATTAACAAATAAAATTCTCTATATACTGATTAGTACCTAAATAAGATTTAAATAAGATTTTATCTAAACATATATTTTTAACTAAATAATAACTAGTTTATGTTCAGTCAAAACTCACAATATTCTGATTATTTTCTGTCCGATAATTATTCAAGAGGATTGGATAAGATAAACTGATTAGTAAATGATAAATGATAACTAGTCTACATTCAGTCAAAATTCACAATATTCTAGTTATTACTTCGTGATAAAAAATTAGTCGAAAATTAATTAGATCAAATTTGATTAGTATATATATGATAATTGATTTACGTTCACGTTTCAAATTAATAATATTGTAATTTATATAAAATTAATAATAAATTAATATATATGTTGATTGTTATTTTTTTATACTATCTATAAAAAAGATCAAATTGTAAACGCAGGATTAATCATAATAGAAAATTATATATCTTAGAGTTTAATGACCGACCTAATTGTCACGAGAATTAAAAGAATAAACTGACACACGTTAATTTATCAAATTCATTATGATGACTTCATTTGTCTCATTATACTCGTAATCCTCATTATCGAGCTCTGTTATTTCGTCAGACCGCTTGCAAAATGATGAAATTAATATCACTTTAATATAATTACAAATAGCCAGCGCCCGATATCCGATTGACTTTTAGTCGTACAATTAGATCGAGGATCGCAAACCTTGTCCTACAACTTGAAGCTTTCTATTCTGCTTATGTCGCGAGAGGCCAAGAATCTGTCGATATCTTATATGCCACTTTGTATTATTCATATATCATCGAACTACAATTATTTCACACTTGATTATCTCTCGCCAATTTAAGTGCTATCTTATGTAACAGGATATTAGTCACCAATGTATAATGGACAATATTAAAACAGGGAGAATGTGTCGATATCATTTATAGTAGATATTCGGTAATCATGCGTAAATGAAGAATATGATCGATTTCGAAATAGTATCAAAGCAAAGATTTGATTTGCATCTCTACTATGTTTCTGATATTCGTGAACGAATACCAAAGTCTTCGAGACTCGCGGAAACTTTTAAAATACAACATCTAGCGAAATAATATCGATGATCAATGAATCATTTATTCGTTATTTTTATTTTTAATCCTGGTTCGATATTATCCGACAATTAAAAATTACTATCGCAAAACTACAATCAACATTCGTGATCACTAATGCAATTATTGCTAATTGAATCTAAATTATGATGTGGATTAGCAAGCATCTCGCAGAAAAAATGTAATGTTAGAAATATACCATCATTCGATACAACACTTGAACATATGTTAAAATAAGAAATTTGCATTTATTATGAATTCTCTGTATGCATATTTTATAATACATTCTATTACCTAATCATATCTTTTACAATAATACGTTCTATTATTTAATAATATATTTGTGATAATTTTATAAATTTTAATTCTTAAGATAACAAAAGTAAAACTATAATAAAACGTACTTATATAATTTGATTTTCTAATAATTTTCAAGCAACATGATTTACGAAAAATCCTTTTTAATACTGCAATAAAATACATTTACAGTTATAAATATAATTTAAAATATAATTTATTTATAAATATAATTATAAATATAAATTATGTTTTATAATATTTTTAACAAGTTTTAATGCGTTGTAAAAGCTAACAATTGAGCAAGCGATCTTTTTGTGACTCATCTTTTGGATCTACGCGATCCTTAAAATTTTGAGTGAGGGAAACTTGAGAGAAGTTCTTTTTTCTTGGCATCTCGATTTTACCTCGACTTTAACATTTACTGTAGACGAGCATCCGTAATTTGACTCGTCTTAGGATACTATTACTCGAAAAATATATGAAAAAAAATGTGTGGAAAAAACTCTATCCTGAAAACTCGGTCACTTTTTGATCGCATTTAATTTTATACCCGTTTTTTCTTCTTTCAATATAACAATTAAAATGATATATTGCCGCGCTTATCTAAACTCACCCACACAAATGCACAATTGTTCCCTTTGTTCGAGTAAGATCGAGTTCGCGAACCCGGAAGTGGTTAAAAAAAGTTAACATTCTTTTGTATGACGCTACATGCATAATATAATCTTCTCCAATTGAATTGTGACAATGTACGTATAAATAATAGTATGCCTCTAGGTGTATAAATAATATTACGCTTCTGATTGTTACGAGTGTCACAAAAGCGGACAGAAATGAGCGGCGCCAAGAGCAGAAAATATTATATGCAGATCATAAAGATTCCCTCGTATTTTTCATATTGATGTGGTCAAACCACTCAATAACCCATTACCTTTTTAATGCATATATTTTATGTTGATGTGGTCAAATTGTCATTAATAAAAGGACTTTTCTAATATACATAATGTATTTTTATGTTGTGGTTAAAATTGCATATATATAAAGACATTACTTAAATAAGGATGTTACGTTAATGAGAACTCCAATGTACATAATAACTCTTTTCTAGTTTGCTTTTTTAGAGGAAAAATCTCACGTAGTCGTAATAAAAGTTTTTACAGAATAAACGGAAAGTTAACGATATGTATTATTTATAATACATATTGCAACAAGTTGATATATCAATCTGTAAAACCACAAGATTGAGATAAATTATAACAATTTTGCATTATAAATTTTCACTGGATTCGTTTCAAAAGTGACAGCTATAAATACAAGATAGTTGTAGCTGTTGATAATAGATTTGATAGATATCTTGTTTTGTATTTGCTATTCCTCTTGTATTTGCATCGTAGAAGAAACAGGAAAAACTGAAACTATTCTCCAAAAAACATGAATTCAAAGCGATAATATCTCTTTTATACAAACTTCTTTTAAAAGTTTCACGTGCTTTTGTAAAATTTATATTTTTAGAGTATGATAATAAACAAAGAAAATTTCATTCAATGTCTCTTTTACATGTTTTTCAGATAATAATAACGCAGATAACATATCTACAAGGGAGCTACGATGGTAAGTCTCAATTCAACATACGACTTATCTGTTATTTGTGCATGCTTAATTATTTATTCACATCTATTCGCGTCATAATTATCTTGCGCGATTTGTTTGTCGTCATGAATAAAGCCTGTCGCAATTATCAATTATTCATTGTGTTTTTGACGTAGACGGAAAACGATAAAGCGCCGACGGAGTTGGACACTTTTCTGCCTCAGGATGGATCTAATCTCAAGGATGGCGTCCTATCTGCCAAGTAAGATAATCCAATTGATATCACTTGAGAAACGAAATTTATTTTATGTGATTTATTGAAAATATGAGCGTAACATATAAATGACGAATTATTAAAAATTATATATGTATTTGTTTCAGATATAAAGTACAAGTCGCCTCGCGCGACGTTGAAGCCGCGCTGGCCGATGAGAAGAGTTTTGATCCCTTTGCGGAACGCAAAGTTGACAATCCAACGACGTAAGAAATATTTTTTTAATCGCGATTAGATTGCCTTTCACATTGCTTTTAAATATTTTGCATTTGAATATATTTGAGCAAGAGTTTCGGCTTTGTGTGTGTGTGCAGATTCAAAAGTATATTCGAAGAATAGCAAAACATATATAATAATTGCAAGCAGAATAAATACAAAAGAACACACACACACATTCGTATATTATTGATATCAATTAAAAATAATAGAAAATATAAATTTCATTTCTTTCGTTATGTAAATCTCTCAAATAGATCAAACGCAATTAAAAAATACGTCAGATATGAAATTCCACTAACTTTGACCTATTATTTCAATCCGATATATGACTTATATGACTTATACGTTGTTTGCGTGCATTTATTATTTATTCACACATTCATCCGTATTATAATTATCTTACATGACTCGTCCACATTTACTGTCATGAATAAAGTACATTGCGGTTTGCGTTATATATTTCATCTCTTTAATAGTTGGGTAATACGGTTACCAATAGATTTGCAACATGATAGAAACATGATACGTGAAGCACTTGTAATTTCCACCTTAGAACTATAAAACTAATTTTTTTGAAGTTAATCATTGATGCTGACAGAAATTATGCAATTGATGTGTAACAGATAGATGATACTTTCAGGGATTGCGACACATTGACGCACTTATTGAAGGCCTCCCTTGGCAGTGGCATCTTGGCTATGCCTATAGCTTTCAAAAATGCCGGATTACTTTTGGGAATCTTTGCTACGATACTTGTCGCATTTGTATGCACGCACTGTGCGTATATTCTGGTGAGTTTCTGACAGATAAAAATTTGTATACATATTGTTACATTATCAGCGCTCAGGAAATAGCTAAATTTAGTTCCTTGAATGTAACAATACAATCACTATATCAGCACGCGTATGCAAATGTAATAATATTCTAATTTTATTTTCTCTAACAATATCTATAATTCATTTCCAGGTCAAATGCGCGCACTTACTTTACCATAAAACTCGTAAAACAGAAATGGGATTTGCTGAGGTAGCCGAGGTGGCTTTCGATAAAGGACCTCAATGGGCGAGGAAGTTCGCGAAACCTTCTAGGTATTAGTTTTATTCTTCGAATGTACGAATTTCTAAAGCAACTATTCTTTAAAACTGAGTTTCTCTCTTTCTCTTTTATAGACATCTTATTCAAATTAGTCTGTTCGTCACATACTTCGGCACCTGCAGCGTGTACGCGGTAATCGTGGCTGCCAACTTCCAACAAATTATCGAACATTATCAAGGTAGCGAATATAGCCTCCGGTTGATCATCGCCTATTTATTGGTACCGTTAGTTCTACTCAGTTGGGTACCCGACTTGAAGTATTTGGCGCCGGTTTCGATGGTGGCAAACATCTTTATGGGAGTAGGACTGGGAATAACGTTCTACTATCTCGTCTGGGATATACCGCCGTTGTCTTCGATACCTCTGATAGGGACGATCGAGACCTTCCCGCAATTCTTCAGCATTACTGTCTTCGCCATGGAGGCAATCGGTGTGGTGATGCCTTTGGAGAATAGCATGAAAACGCCACAGCACTTTGTGGGAATCTGCGGAGTTCTTAACAAGGGAATGTCTGGCGTTACGCTCGTGTACATTTTCCTTGGATTTCTCGGATACGTCAAGTATCAGGACGAAACGAAAGGTAGCATCACCCTTAATCTACCGACAGAAGAAATGTAAGATATCAAATTGATTAAGAATTAAATTTACGCATGTATACACCTGATGTCAGTTTTTTTTTATATTTTGATTAACTTTTTCACAGACCGGCACAAGTAGTACAGATTTTGATCGCCCTGGCTGTGTTTTGCACTTTCGGTCTGCAATTTTACGTGTGCCTCGATATTGGGTGGACTCTTATAAAAGATCGCTTTGAGAAGAAACCACTTTTAGCTAATTATATCATGAGAACGGTACTAGTAATTGGTGCAGGTAAGCACTCAGAAACATCTTATTTTTCAAATTATTTCTGAAATGTTATAAACTGATGATGATATAATATGAGGTAATCGTTGCCCAGGTCTTCTTGCCATAGCAGTGCCGAGCATCGAACCGTTCATCGGACTGATTGGTGCATTTTGTTTTTCCATTTTGGGCCTCCTCATTCCGGTATTCATCGAGACTGTAACTTATTGGGATGTCGGCTTCGGACCAGGAAATTGGGTGGCTTTAAAGAATGTAATTATATGCGTGATAGGTGTGATAGCATTAATATTTGGATCGCGCAGTGCCATAATAGACATTATGAAATTGTATGCTTGATGGAAAGAATATTTTCTTTTTTTTACTTAGTGCAAATGATTTAGCGGGTATACAATGAATTTTTCTATCATATCTTAGATCTGCTCCATCCATATAATTAACGATATTGGAATAAATTAGATGTAAATCAAATATTACGCTCGCGGGCGGGTGTCAGTGAACTTTTAAACAGAAGCGAAGAATTTGAATTACATAATTAGTTCAAATTTTCTCTTATTCTTGAAATTCTCTGATAAAATATAGAAAATTTTTTATTGTCTAAAATAATGTATAAGTATGCATAAGTTAGAAATGGTAAACAAATGTAGATTTAGGAATAATGGCAGTATTCACTTAGCAGGAGAAACTCTGCTGCAAAGCATGAATAAATTATTGCGCTCGCGTGTGAGATATACGAGTATTCTAAGAAACCTCTTTAGAAAATGATTTGTATATTATCGAAAATAACGTCTATTATATACTATTTAATTCTACGATATAAAACAGAAATTTTGATATTGTTATACAATTATACAAAATTTATACAAAATTGCATTTATACAAAATTGTAATTAAAGAAATTAATTGTAATTGATCTGCAAATTATCTCTATCTTGCCTTGCAGAAAGATATTTTGATAAAAAAAAAAAAAAAAAAACAATCGAATATTAGACGTATGTTTTACTAAATTTACTCAAATTTACAATATCTATTAACATTATCTTTTATATCTGATATGTATGTTAATATTTAATATTATATTAGTAAAAAAATATATTTTTATGAAAAAGGTTATTGAATCAAGAATTAAAAAACGCATTCCAAGAAAAAATACCAGATTCTGTGTGAGTGCATTGAATGCGTGTTATTTGCATTATAAAAAAAATATTGCTCAAGCATAGTCAGGCAGTCTTCCAGCATTGCATTTAAAAAGAACATTAAAATATGCTTTTTTGAGAACCAAGTACACACGCATACACAGAATATATATGTTACACTGAATTTTTTACAAACAGATAAGTGTTTGTATAAGTAAAAATTTTACCATTGTAACAGAAAATTGTAACACATGGCATTGATCAAGGTTATGAAATAAAAATAATTTTACATTTTGTAAAGAAGACATTGCTCTTCAACTTATTATATTTTTCAACTATACTATATTTTTCATTCTTTATCTTACATGCAGCATTGCGATTGTAACTGCATTTTATCAGAAATTATACAAAATTGAAAAATTATCCATTTGTGAGTGCAAATACAATTTTTTTAAATCTTTTTCTTTTTCTTAATAAAATATACTTATCACAAATAAATTATACGTAAACAATACTGTTTTACATTTTTATTACATAATTATAATAAGATTTTGAGAGAGAAGGAGATTAGAAACTATTTTAGTTTCTAATCTAAATTTAAATGTCTTATTAAAGACTTACATGAATTTGATGTATTTTCAAGATGTATTTCTTCAAGAAATATCTTCAAGAAATAGAGATATAAGTTATTTCTCTAGTGGTGCATAGTTAAGTAACTTTTCAATTAGATCCACATGTCCAAGTAGCATCCTGCGGCAACAATATCTTTTGAGACCAAGCGCATCCAAAGCATCTCTAAAACATATAAATCACCTCTATCAGTTTATCTGATTTCGTCAACTTACGAGATTTAATACCAGTATCATTTTTAGAATAAAAAATAGACAACTGTCGAGAATAATATACAACATTAGCGATCAAATTAATCCTTAAAAGTCATTGGATTATTTTGACTCTATTAGATATAGATATTTTAATAAAAGAATATCCCAAAAATCCTCCCCCTTAATTAATAAAAGAAAAATGTTTAAAATTTTTTTAACTTTTGCATATAATTATTTTCTACAAATGTCAAGAAATATAAATTTTTGCAGATTTTTTCTAGCAGAAAGTTAAAATTGCGACACAAATAGGAGGAAGAAATGTGAGTTAACAATTTAATTTCACAATCTCGCGAGGTTAGAAATTGAGATTTCAAACATAGAAACGTTACCCTTCCGTGTATTCTGCCTGAAGAAGTCCGAGATATGCCTCCCATTTGTTACCAATTACTTTGCCGCACGTAAAGCAACGCACAGGAATAATCATTGTTTTTGATTTTTAATTTTTTTTCGCAGCTCGTAAATGCTGCACACCATGCGTTTCACGTTATGCACAAACATCGAGAAAGTACGAGAAACATTGGCTGTGTTCCAAAATTCACTGCCAGTACTGAAAATCTATAGTGTACGTCACGTAAACTATAGATTTTCAGTGGCAGTGAATTTTGGAACGCAGCCATTATAGTTGCTAGCACCGCTGCTGGAGGCGCCACTGATTCGCAAGCAACTTCAGAGTAAGGGTCTATCCAGACAAACTTGCATAGGTGCATATGCATAACATAAGACCATATGGACCAATGAGCATCGAGTATTATGTTATGTAAGTCAATATAGCGATTTAATGCTCGATGCTCATTGGTCCATATGGTTTTATGTTATGCATATGCACCTATGCAAGTTTGTCTGGATAGGCCCTAAGTGATTATTGAAATATTTTTAAATATTTTTTACTAATATCAGAGAGAAACCTGAGAGCGGCCACCAGCCTCGACGGGCACATTTCTCGATGCTTGACGCGCCGTCTGACAAAGTGGACGTGAACTATGTCCATTACGCTCGGTAACGAAACATGGTTTGTGTCTATGATATGGGTTCATGTCCGAACTATTCAGAGATGGACAGTCGGATAAGAATTGATAATTCATCGTTCTGTCTTTGTCTCATCAATGACAGACCACGCGACTGCCACGCGACGAGCTTACGATTTTGCTTTTCTCTTTCACTCGTCGCGCTTTCACGTTCTTCGTTATGATGTAATAACGAAATGATCTTCACATAATCCTAATTTTTTAAGGGTATTGGCAGACAAGTTTTCCAACTTTGTATGTCCTGTAACAAAAATACAACACATTATGAAAATTACGATTACATGCTTACTTCAAGCTGCCATAGCAATTGGTATACCGAATGTTTGGTAAAAAAAAATTTTTTTATGTCAGGCGTGTTGGTTATGATCAGTTCGATAAAGTGCTCCTTCATAATAACGCGTAGCAGTGCAAGTAAGATGACTGCTTGTCACGGCGCTGACCCGAGTTCGAATCTCCCTGCTGTCGTTTTTTTTATTTTTATTTTATGAAATAATAAACTAACAAATAATATGTATTGAATTTGGGAGCAGAAAAGGCAAAAAATTAATAAAATAATGACAATTATTGCACAAAAACATACTTGTATTGCCTATCCATGTATTGCATCTTGTATCCTTCTGCATTGGAAATCGGAATAGCCGTTTCCTATGCGAAAATCTCCCATTCTTACATTATTTACTTTATTTCTATACACGCACTTATCATAATAACTATCTATAGAGCACTGACTCGACATAGTGATTGTTTATTATAATGCAAAACAAAAAAATATAAAAATAAAATTAAAAAAACTTAAAAATAGAAATAAAAAAGAAATACAACACGTGATAAAAAAATACAAAAATTACACAACCAACACAATAAAAGCATATACGCACGTACGTGTACACGCAGAAATATTTACAAATAATGTGTCGTGTTATATAAAAGAAACGATAATACGTGTTGCAAAATACACAGATCTTACAGATCGTTAAAAAAATATAAGTTTAAAACAATAGAAGAGATCTGTTATGCACAGATAATGAAGTACCGCAGACAAATCACGATAGTGAAACGTAATTCTTTTATATATTAATAAAAGATTAAAGAATCTGTTTATTGTTAATGTAAAGTTATTTTGTATATCATACAAAGAATTATAGTTTCACAAACTGATTTATCTATTTTTTTATTATTATTTTCAAAATTAAATATAATTACATAAAAAATGATTACATAAAATTAATCATCCGAATTATCGATCTCATCAAGACATGAGCCAGGATGATATTTATCATAAAAACATGAAAAACATAATGTAATACAATATCTAGCGCATTAGATGCTGTATTGTGCCGTATATGTGTGAGCAATCTTATTAAAACTTTATTTTTTTACAAGAAAATTATTCACATCATTCGATACACTAGATGTTATATTACATTATGTTTTTCATGTCTAACACTAACACGCAAATGCATCAAAGTAAGATATCATTCGCATTGATATGTATATTTTTTTAATTAATTAATTATTTAAAAAATATATAAAATAAAATATTACTATAATAATATGAGAGTTGTAAGCATTTATGAAATACAGATATAATTATTTTAAATAAAAAGAAAAGGTTTTGTTAAAAAACATTTTTAATAAATGTCTTTATAATAAATAAATAAATTTGTCTCTATATATTGGGCGCCCGAAGTCGTCTCGAAATCCTATCCGAATTATGTAAAATGTAGCGCGTGAAATATGAGACGGGACCGACAAGAAATGGAAGGAGACACGAGCTTTACGATAGAAAATCACCGCTCGCCTCATGCCTACCGCCGCGTGATTTGCCATCATTGGTGAGACAAAAGCAGAACGATAGATTATCGGCTCTTGTCTAACTCTCATGTCCATCGCATGTGAATAGTCGGATATGAACTATAGCTCGGACATAAACCATAGCTCAGATACGAACCATGTATTATTATCGAATGTAATGGATTTAGTTGACGTCCACTTTGTCAGGCGGCGCATTAGGACAATGTGCCCGTTAAAGCGAGGTGGCCGCTCTCAGGTTTCTCTCTGGTCATATCTGTTAACAGCGTGGAGGCGATGCGATGCGCATGCGCTCAACGCTGATTGGAGCTGACCGAAGCCGACCGAGCGTGCACAGAGAGACTGAGAGATGTCGTGGCTCGCTTTATCCCTGGAAGTGATACTCCCTCTATGAACATTAACAACAAAATATGAACTACAAAACAAATGTCCACGAAGGTTCTCAGAGGATAACATATATGTCCCTCTGATAATATAAATAATATAAATAAAAATATAAATAATTTAATTAATAATAATTTATTATATAAAAATATTAATATGTTCTCTTTTTTCCTTGCTATTATTAATATTATATATTTATATTATATATTTATATTATATGTATAAATATTACATTTAAGTGTGAGTCCAAGAAGCAAATTTCGGATATTCATTGTAAGTCAGCTGCTCTTCGGGCGATCGGGACGAGATTTAAACGGTAGTGCCGCGAAATGGTGTAGAATTTTATGCAAAAAGAACGAAATCGCGTCTGGAAGTTGAGATATAAATTCGCTGTTTTTCGTCTGCGCGCGGACGGTCGAAATCGTGCACGACGCCGCGCATGTTGCCTGCCTATCTCGCGCGATATTCACTGTAACGCGACGAGTAAAATGGCAAGCCGAATGTAATTGTTCGATTAATTGATTAAATACTTATATATACCGAACGAAAAGATGAATCGGAATGCAATCGTCCGATTAATTAATTAAATATAGATACTACGATCGCGGCGAAGCGGTGGGCGGGTCGCTCTCCGAAACATGATGGTGGTTTGCGATATATCGCATATTGTTCCGTGATACATCAACCGTTCATAATTAATTAATTTAAAATAAAATATACTTCTATAATTTAAAATGTCGCGTGTATATATAGTACGCAAAATATTTCGGCAGAGAATTATCAATTAATATCATATGTTTGGCCTTGACGACGTATAGCAAGTGGCTATACATGTCATAGCTATGCCATCATTCACACGGTGACACTCGAATATAGAAAAATATTTAACAACATGATAATTAAGTAAAGAGCATTAAGAGCCCACAAACCAATTCGTTTCTTATAATTTATATTATAAGGAGAATATATTTTGCGAGGAGGTCGATGATGCGTTGATGACCTCTTTACAAATCATGTTCTCCTAATAACGCAAACGTGAAAATTTTCGAAAATCCGTTTCTTATAATTTATATTATCAGGAGAATATATATTGCGAGGAGGTCGATGATGCGTTGATGACCTCTTTACAAATCATGTTCTCCTAATAACGCAAGCGTGAAAATTTTCGAAAATTTGTTTCTTATTATTTTATATTATCAAAAGAATATATTTTGCGAGAAGGTCGATGATGCGTTGATGACCTCTTTACAAATCATGTTCTCCTAATAACGCAAGCGTGAAAATTTTCGAAAATTTGTTTCTTATAATTTTATATTATCAGGCGAATATATTATGCAAGAAGGTCGAAGATGCGTTGATGACCTCGTTACAAATCATGTTCTCCTAATAACGCAAACGTGAAAATTTTCGAAAATTTGATTCTTATTATTTTATATTATCAGGAGAATATATTTTGCGAGGAGGTCGAAGATGCGTTGATGACCTCCTTACAAATCATGTTCTCCTAATAACGCAAGCGTGAAAATTTTCGAAAATTCGTTTCTTATTATTTTATATTATCAGGAGAATATATTTTGCGAGAAGTTCGATGATGCGTTGATGACCTCTTTACAAATCATGTTCTCCTAATAACGCAAGCGCGAAAATTTTCGAAAATTCGTTTCTTATTATTTTATATTATCAGGAGAATATATTTTGCGAGGAGGTCGATGATGCGTTGATGACCTCTTTACAAATCATGTTCTCCTAATAAAGCAAACGTGAAAATTTTCGAAAATTCGTTTCTTATAATTTATATTATCAGGAGAATATATTGTGCGAGGAGGTCGATGATGCGTTGATGACCTCTTTACAAATCATGTTCTCCTAATAACGCAAACGCGAAAATTTTCGAAAATTCGTTTCTTATAATTTATATGATCAGGAAAATATATTGTGCGAAGAGGTCGATGATACATTGATGACCTCTTTACAAATCATGTTCTCCTAATAACGCAAGCGCGAAAATTTTCGAAAATTCGTTTCTTATAATTTATATGATCAGGAGAATATATCGTGCGAGGAGGCCAATGATGCGTTGATGACTCCTTTACAAATCATGTTCTCCTAATAACGCAAACGTGAAAACCTTCGAAAATTCGTTTCTTATAATTTATATTATCAGGAGAATATATTGTGCGAGGAGGCCGATGATGCGTTGATGACTCCTTTACAAATCATGTTCTCCTAATAACGCAAACGTGAAAACTTTCGAAAATTCGTTTCTTATAATTTATATGATCAGGAGAATATATTGTGCGAGGAGGTCGATGATGCGTTGATGACCTCTTTTCAAATCATGTTCTCCTAATAACGCAAACGTGAAAACTTTCGAAAATTCGTTTCTTATAATTTATATGATCAGGAGAATATATTGTGCGAGGAGGTCGATGATGCGTTGATGACCTCTTTTCAAATCATGTTCTCCTAATAACGCAAACGTGAAAATTTTCGAAAATTCGTTTCTTATAATTTATATTATCAGGAGAATATATTTGGCGAGGAGGTCGATGATGCGTTGATGACCTCTTTACAAATCATGTTCTCCTAATAACGCAAGCGTGAAAATTTTCGAAAATTCGTTTCTTATTATTTTATATTATCAGGAGAATATATATTGCGAGGAGGTCGATGATGCGTTGATGACCTCTTTACAAATCATGTTCTCCTAATAACGCAAGCGTGAAAATTTTCGAAAATTCGTTTCTTATAATTTATATTATCAGGAGAATATATTTGGCGAGGAGGTCGATGATGCGTTGATGACCTCTTTACAAATCATGTTCTCCTAATAACGCAAGCGCGAAAATTTTCGAAAATTCGTTTCTTATAATTTATATTATCAGGAGAATATATTGTGCGAGGAGGTCGATGATGCGTTGATGACCTCTTTACAAATCATGTTCTCCTAATAACGCAAACGTGAAAATTTTCGAAAATTCGTTTCTTATAATTTATATTATCAGGAGAATATATTGTGCGAGGAGGTCGATGATGCGTTGATGACCTCTTTACAAATCATGTTCTCCTAATAACGCAAACGCGAAAATTTTCGAAAATTCGTTTCTTATTATTTATATTATCAGGAGAATATATTTTGCGAGGAGGTCGATGATGCGTTGATGACCTCTTTACAAATCATGTTCTCCTAATAACGCAAGCGCGAAAATTTTCGAAAATTCGTTTCTTATTATTTTATATTATCAGGAGAATATATTTGCGAGGAGGTCGATGATGCGTTGATGATCTCTTTACAAATCATGTTCTCCTAATAACGCAAGCGCGAAAATTTTCGAAAATTCGTTTCTTATTATTTTATATTATCAGGAGAATATATTTTGCGAGGAGGTCGATGATGCGTTGATGACCTCTTTACAAATCATGTTCTCCTAATAACGCAAGCGTGAAAATTTTCGAAAATTCGTTTCTTATTATTTATATTATCAGGAGAATATATTTTGCGAGGAGGTCGATGATGCGTTGATGACCTCTTTACAAATCATGTTCTCCTAATAACGTAAGCGTGAAAATTTTCGAAAATTCGTTTCTTATAATTTATATTATCAGGAGAATATATTTGCGAGGAGGTCGATGATGCGTTGATGACCTCTTTACAAATCATGTTCTCCTAATAACGCAACGTGAAAATTTTCGAAAATTCGTTTCTTATAATTTATATTATCAGGAGAATATATTTGCGAGGAGGTCGATGATGCGTTGATGACTCTTTACAAATCATGTTCTCCTAATAACGCAAGCGTGAAAATTTTCGAAAATTCGTTTCTTATAATTTATATTATCAGGAGAATATATTTGCGAGGAGGTCGATGATGCGTTGATGATCTCTTTACAAATCATGTTCTCCTAATAACGCAAACGTGAAAATTTTCGAAAATTCGTTTCTTATAATTTATATTATCAGGAGAATATATTTGCGAGGAGGTCGATGATGCGTTGATGACCTCTTTACAAATCATGTTCTCCTAATAACGCAAGCGTGAAAATTTTCGAAAATTCGTTTCTTATAATTTATATTATCAGGAGAATATATTTGCGAGGAGGTCGATGATGCGTTGATGACCTCTTTACAAATCATGTTCTCCTAATAACGCAAACGTGAAAATTTTCGAAAATTCGTTTCTTATAATTTATATTATCAGGAGAATATATTTGCGAGGAGGTCGATGATGCGTTGATGACTCTTTACAAATCATGTTCTCCTAATAACGCAAGCGTGAAAATTTTCGAAAATTCGTTTCTTATAATTTATATTATCAGGAGAATATATTTTGCGAGGAGGTCGATGATGCGTTGATGACCTCTTTACAAATCATGTTCTCCTAATAACGCAAACGTGAAAATTTTCGAAAATTCGTTTCTTATAATTTATATGATCAGGAGAATATATTTGCGAGGAGGTCGATGATGCGTTGATGACCTCTTTACAAATCATGTTCTCCTAATAACGCAAACGTGAAAATTTTCGAAAATTCGTTTCTTATAATTTATATTATCAGGAGAATATATTTTGCGAGGAGGTCGATGATGCGTTGATGACCTCTTTACAAATCATGTTCTCCTAATAACGCAAACGTGAAAATTTTCGAAAATTCGTTTCTTATAATTTATATTATCAGGAGAATATATTTTGCGAGGAGGTCGATGATGCGTTGATGACCTCTTTACAAATCATGTTCTCCTAATAACGCAAGCGTGAAAATTTCGAAAATTCGTTTCTTATAATTTATATTATCAGGAGAATATATTTGCGAGGAGGTCGATGATGCGTTGATGACCTCTTTACAAATCATGTTCTCCTAATAACGCAAGCGTGAAAATTTTCGAAAATTCGTTTCTTATAATTTATATTATCAGGAGAATATATTTGCGAGGAGGTCGATGATGCGTTGATGACCTCTTTACAAATCATGTTCTCCTAATAACGCAAGCGTGAAAATTTTCGAAAATTCGTTTCTTATTATTTATATTATCAGGAGAATATATTTGCGAGGAGGTCGATGATGCGTTGATGACCTCTTTACAAATCATGTTCTCCTAATAACGCAAACGTGAAAATTTTCGAAAATTCGTTTCTTATTATTTATATTATCAGGAGAATATATTTTGCGAGGAGGTCGATGATGCGTTGATGACTCTTTACAAATCATGTTCTCCTAATAACGCAACGCGAAAATTTTCGAAAATTCGTTTCTTATTATTTATATTATCAGGAGAATATATTTGCGAGGAGGTCGATGATGCGTTGATGACCTCTTTACAAATCATGTTCTCCTAATAACGCAACGCGAAAATTTTCGAAAATTCGTTTCTTATTATTTATATTATCAGGAGAATATATTTGCGAGGAGGTCGATGATGCGTTGATGATCTCTTTACAAATCATGTTCTCCTAATAACGCAAGCGTGAAAATTTTCGAAAATTCGTTTCTTATTATTTTATTATCAGGAGAATATATTTGCGAGGAGGTCGATGATGCGTTGATGACCTCTTTACAAATCATGTTCTCCTAATAACGCAAGCGTGAAAATTTTCGAAAATTCGTTTCTTATAATTTATATTATCAGGAGAATATATTTGCGAGGAGTCGATGATGCGTTGATGATCTCTTACAAATCATGTTCTCCTAATAACGCAAGCCGAAAATTTCGAAAAATTCGTTTCTTATAATTTATATGATCAGGAGAATATATTGTGCGAGGAGGTCGATGATGCTTTGATGACTCTTTTACAAATCATGTTCTCCTAATAACGCAAAACGTTGAGAATTTTTCGAAAATTCGTTTCTTATAATTTATCATTATCAGAGAATATATTGTGCGAAGGGTCGATGATACGTTGATGATCTCTTACAAATCATGTTCTTCCTAATAACGCAAAGCGGAAAATTTTCGAAAAATACGTTTCTTATATTTTATATTATCAGGAGAATATATTTTGCGAGGAGGTCGATGATGCGTTGATGACCTCTTTACAAATCATGTTTCCTAATAACGCAAACGTAAAATTTTCGAAAATCGTTCTTATTATTTTATTATCAGAGAATATATTTTGCGAGGAGGTCGATGATGCGTTGATGACCTCTTTACAAATCATGTCTCCTAATAACGCAAACGTGAAAATTTTCGAAAATTCGTTTCTTATAATTTATATTATCAGAGAATATATTTTGCGAGGAGGTCGATGATGCGTTGATGACCTCTTTACAAATCATGTTCTCCTAATAACGCAAACGTGAAAATTTTCGAAAATTCGTTTCTTATTATTATATTATAGGAGAATATATTTGCGAGGAGGTCGATGATGCGTTGATGACCTCTTTACAAATCATGTTCTCCTAATAACGCAAGCGTGAAAATTTTCAAAATTCGTTTCTTATTATTTTATATTATCAGGAGAATATATTTGCGAGGAGGTCGATGATGCGTTGATGACCTTTACAAATCATGTTCTCCTAATAACGCAAGCGGAAAATTTTCCAAAATTCGTTTCTTATATTTATATTATCAGGAGAATATATTTTGCGAGGGGTCGATGATGCGTTGATGACCTCTTTACAAATCATGTTCTCCTAATAACGCAAACGTGAAAATTTTCGAAAATTCGTTTCTTATAATTTATATTATCAGGAGAATATATTTGCGAGGAGGTCGATGATGCGTTGATGACCTCTTTACAAATCATGTTCTCCTAATAACGCAAACGTGAAAATTTTCGAAAATTCGTTTCTTATAATTTATATTATCTTGATCAGAGAGAACAATACTTGTGCAGGAGGTCGATGATTGCGCTTGATGACCTCTTTTCAAATCATGTTTCCTAATAACGCAAACGTGAAAACTTCGAAAATCCGTTTCTTATAATTTATATGATCAGGAGAAATATATTGTGCGAGAGGTCGATGATGCGTTGATGACCTCTTTTCAAATCATTTCTCCTAATAACGCAAACGTCAAAATTTTCGAAAAATTCGTTTCTTATAATTATATATTATCAGGAAATATATTTGCGAGGAGGCCGATGATGCGTTGATGACCTCTTTACAAAATCATGTTCTCCTTAGTAACGCAAGCGTGAAAATTTTCGAAAATCGTTTCTTATTATTTATATTATCAGAGAGAATATTATTTGGCGAGAGCATATGCGTTGAGACCTCTTTACAAATCATGTTTCCTAATAACGCAAAGCGTGAAAACTTTTCGAAAAATTCGTTTCTTATTATTTATTATATGTATCAGAGGAATATATATCGAGGAGGTCGATGATGCGTTGATTGACCTCTTTCAAATCATGTTCTCCTAATAACCAAGCGGAAAATTTTTTCGAAAATCGTTCTTATAATTATATTAATCAGGAGAATATATTGTGCGAGGAGTCGATGATGCGTTTGATGACCTCTTTCAAATCATGTCTCCTAATAACGCAACGTTCAAAATTTTCGAAAATTCGGTTTTTATAATTTATATTATCAGGAGAATATATTGGCGAGGAGGCTCGATGATGCGTTTGATGACTCTCTTTACAAAATCATGTTCTCCTTAAACGCAAAACGTGAAAATTTTCGAAAATTCGTTTCTTATTATTTATTATCGAGGAGAATATATTTTGCGAGGAGGTCGATGATGCGTGATACCTCTTACAAAATCATGTTCTCCTAATAACGCAAAGCGTGAAAAATTTCGAAAATTCGTTTCTTATAATTTATAATATTCAGGAGAAATATATATGCGAGAGGTCGATGATGCGTTGATGATCTCTTTACAAATCATGTTCCCCTAATAACGCAAGCGCGAAAATTTTCGAAAATTTCTTTCTTATTATTTATATGTATCAGGAGAATATATTTGTGCTGGAGTCGATGATGCGTTGATGACCTCTTTACCAAATCATGTTCTCCTAATAAACCGCAAGCCATGAAAAATGTTCGAAAATTCGTTTCTTATTATTTTTATTGACAGGAGATATATATTTGCGAGAGAGGTCGATGATGCGTTAATACCTCTTTACAAATCATGTCTCCTAATAACGAGCGTGAAAATTTCGAAAATTCGTTCTTATTAATTATATTATCAGAAATATATATTGCGAGGAGTCGATGATGCGTTGATGATCTCTTTACAAATCATGTTCTCCTAATAACGCAAGCGGAAAATTTTCGAAAATTCGTTTCTTATATTTATATGTATCAGAGAATATATTGTGCGAGGAGGTCGATGATCGTTGATGATCTCTTTACAAATCATGTTCTCTCCTAATAACGCAAACGTGAAATTTCGAAAATCGTTTTCTTATAATTTACATTATCAGGAGATATATTATTGTGCGAGAAGCGTCGATGATACGTTATGACCTCTTTACAAATCATGTTCTCCTAATAAACGCAAAGCGAAAATTTTCGAAAATACGTTTCTTATATATTTTATATTATCAGGAGAAATATTTTTGCGAGAGGTCGATGATGCGTTGATGACCTCATTTAACAAATCATGTTCTCCTAATAACGCAAACGTGAAAATTTTCGAAAATTCGTTTCTTATTCATTTATATTATCAGGAGATATATATTTGCGAGGAGGTCGATTGATGCTGTTGATGACCTCTTTTACAAATCAAGTTCTCCTAATAACGCAAACGGAAAATTTTCGAAAATTTCGTTTCTTATAATTTATATGATTTCAGGAGAATATATTTTGCAGGAGCTCGATGATGCGTTGATGACCTCTTTACAAATCATGTTCTCCTAATAACGCAAACGTGAAAATTTTCGAAAATTCGTTTTCTTATAATTTATATTATCTAGAGAACTATATTTTGCGAGGAGGTCGATTGATCGTTGATGCACTGTTCTACAAATCATGTTCTCCTAATAACGCAAGCGTGAAATTTTCGAAAATTCGTTCTTATTATTTTATATTATCAGGAGAATATTATTTGCGAGAGGTCGATGATGCGTGATGACCTCTTTACAAATCATGTTCTCCTATAACCGCCAAGCGGAAAAATTCCAAATTCGTTTCTTTTAATATATTTATCAGGAGAATATATTTGCGAGGAGGCGATGATGCGTTTGATGAACCTCTATACAAAATCATGTTCTCCTTAATAACGCAAAACGTTGAAAATCTTTTCGAAAATTCGTTTTACTTTAAATTTATATTATCAGCAGAATATTATTTTTGCGAGGTGGTCGATGGGATGCGTGATTGACCTCTTTACAAATTCATGTTTCCTTAATACGCCAAAATTTTGAAAATTTTCCACCAAAATGTTTTCTCAAATTTATATTATCCAGGGAGGAAGGTAATTTTATAAATTTTTTTTGCGAGGAGGGGGGGAGGGGGAAAAATTTTCTTTTCTTCCCTTTTTCCTT